>NC_091248.1:135280000-135305000 GCF_042477335.2 Ovis canadensis
CCGCGGCCCCACACATACCCCGCCCCCCCACCTGTCTCGCACCCCCCTACCCACACACACACTGCATTGTCCTTTGCCTAGCTGTGTCTCTGCGCCAAACCCCCTCCACCACAACCACAGGCGCACCCTACGCACCCCACGAGTACCGGCGCACACACGCCCAGCCTGTTCGCACCCCGCCCGCACACGCCACGCACCACACATTTCCCCCCCGCCCCCCCCAACCACCACCACCAGACACACACACACACTGCGTTGTCCTCGGCCTGGCTGTGATGCTCCACCTCTCCTCTTCTCTCGCTGTGCCCACACACCACATGCGGAGGCCACACGCATCCCATCCCCCCTGCCGGTAAACACCCCGAGACGATGGCACACACACGCCCGCGCACACATCCCGCTCCTCCACCCCTCCTGCACGCCCCCCCCGCCCCCCCCCCCCCCCCCCACACACACACACACCCAGCCTTGTCCTTTGCCTAGCTGTGTCTCTGGGGAGAAATACGTATGAACCTTTCAGATGAATCATGTGAACCTTGAGTGACATCAATGCCTTTCTTGATTGGAACTCACGACACCCTCACCCTTTAGGAATGCAACTTTATCCGGAGGGTGGTGCCTGGTTGAAGAAAAAAACACCCTTGGAACACATGAGTGTTTGGGGGATCAGAAGAAAGGATCGTCACACGTCAGCAGGCCTCGTGGCCAGAAGATGATGGAAAAACCCTTAAGACCTTCTTTGGATGGAAAGCACCTGATTTTGACAAAGGTCAGGATTGCTGACCCCCGCGTTGACTCTGGATTCATCCCTATGTGTCACAAAAGGTTAGAAGCAAGCCTACAAAACAAAGGCATGGGATCCGTTTCTGGAAAGACGGATTCCCCTGTGTCGTTTCTCTCTTGCTCCCCGTTTTTCTGGCTGAATTCCCATCTGCAGCGTGGATGTGATTCCACGTCCACCAAGTGATTCAGCCTCTTTTTCGCCACTCATATTTCCTACGACACTATCCGTTGCTAATCTCTCTGTGTATCTATAACGAATTAAATGTTTTCCTAGGACGCCGATTCCATCCCCACCCTCGAATCACCCTGGATCCACCAGGGCTGGACCCCGGCGTCGGTCGGCCGGTCGGTCGGTCGGTCGGTGCGTGCGTGCGTCGGTGGGTGCGGGCGTGCGTCGAGAATGCTCCCCCTCCCCCTCCCCCACCCCCGTCCGTCTGTCCGTCCGTGCGTCCGTCGTACCTCGCCCAGAGACGTTCCCGCGAAGTGTTGGCGTGTCCCGCTTTCCTGTCCGCCTCGGTGACTGAGCGGAGAAACTGCGCCCTAGGATGGCCCCCCACCCCCACCCCCCCGCCCCCCGCCCCCCGCCCCCGGCCCCGTCTGGCAACGAGTCCCTGCTGGTCTCCCTCGGAGCTTCTATGCTGCGGCCGGCTCTCTGGACAGTGCGTTGGCTGTCGGGCGCCACCTGCCTGTCGGTCGCTTTTTTAGATGGCCCTGCGGGGGGACCACGGAGGGAGCGGGCCGGGCCGGCCAACTCTTGAATGCCCTGGGGCTGTGGAAGGAGGCTCTGCGGGAGCGGCACCTTGGGCCAGAGGTCCATGGGGAGCCACACTTGGGCTTTTTTGCTTGGGATGGGAAATCTCCTTTGGGAAACTTGATTGATTTGGAGAACAGCTATTGGAACCCCAGGGAGGTGACTTTTGGGGGGCTTGTCTCCCCTGGCATGGGGGGAAATCTTCCTTCTCCCGCCCAAGGATTTCAAACAGAGCCGCGACAGATCACACGGATCCACTTGCTCCAGTCAGGTTCAGGGGCAGAACGCGAGGACCCAACCTGGCCTGGTGACAGCAAGTCGCGAAAAACCCCCCCCCCCCCCCCCCCAACTCGGAACACTCCCCTGTCTGCCTGGCCAAAGACAAGTGCTGGCTGGTGGGGGCAGACTCACATTTCACGGGAGTGGTCTTGATCGCGGAGGTGCTGAATGAGCTCAGAAAACACAAGCAGATGATGCGGGATATCCATCCATGCACGTGATCCTTTGCCTGACTGGATCTGTCTCTGCCCGCCCACCACACACACCACACGCAGACCACCCCCCCCCACACACACACACACACACCGTGCCCATACCACACACCCACTGCGTCGTCCTTTGCCTGGCTGCGACTCTCTGCCTCTGTCTCTGCACGCACCACCCACAGGAACACCCTACACACCACACGCATACCCGCACACACACCCCGCCTGCACCCAGCGCGTGCACACACACACATCCCGGAGCCCCCCCCCCCCCCCCCCCCCGCCGCCATGCACACACGCGCACACATACCCCCAGCCCGTACGCACCCGGCCCACACACGCCACACACTCCCCCCGCTCCCCCATACACACACACACACACTGCATTGTCCCTGGCCTGGCTGTGGCTGTCTCCCCCTCCTCTGGCTCTGCCCACACACCATATGCGTAGCCACACCCACCCCACCCCCCCCCACCCCCCACCCCCGTCCATAAACCCCACACCCCCGCACACACCACGCCCCCCACACATACCCCGCCTCCCCCACCTATCCCGCACCCCCGCCCCCCCCACCCACACACACTGCCTTGTCTTTGCCTAGCTGTGTCTCTGGGCCTCTGTCTCTGTGCCCCCACACCCACACCCACACCCACAGCGGCACCCTACACATCACACGCATACCCGCACACACACCCCGCCTGCACACTGCGCACACACACATCCACCCAGACACACGCACACCCAGCCCGGCGTCACACGCCACACACCACAAACTCCCCCCCTCCCCTCCCCCCTCCCCTCCCCCCTCCCCTCCCCCCACACTGCGTTGTCCTTGGCCTGGCTGTGACTGTCCCCCCCCTCCTCTGTCTCTATCCACACACCACATGCGTAGCCACACTCCACCCCCCCCGCCCCGCCCCAGCGCCGCGCACACACACACACAC
The DNA here is from genome assembly GCF_042477335.2 of Ovis canadensis. Taxonomy (NCBI): domain Eukaryota; kingdom Metazoa; phylum Chordata; class Mammalia; order Artiodactyla; family Bovidae; genus Ovis; species Ovis canadensis. The sequence continues at coordinate 135,282,965 of NC_091248.1, forward strand.
ACACACACACACACACACACACACCCCAGCCCCCATAAACACCCCACGCCCGCACACACCACGCCCCCACACATACCCTGCCCCCCACCTCTCCCGCCCCCCCCCTCCACCACACACACACTGCCTTGTCCTTTGCCTAGCTGTTTCTCCGCGCCACCCACCCCCCCCACCCGCCACACCCGCCACACCCGCCACACCCACAACCACAGGCGCACCCTACACACCACAGGCATACCCGCACACACACCCCGCCTGCACACAGCGCACACACACATCCCGACCCCAGACACCCACACACCCACACACCCCACCCCCCCCCCCCCACACACACACACCCAGCCCGTTCGCACCCCGCTCGCACAGGCCACACACCACACACTCCCCCCTACCCCCTACACACACGCACACTGCGTTGTCCTTTGCCTGGCTGTGTCTCTGGGCCACTGTCTCTGCACGCCCCACCCTCTTCTGGCCACGGCCACGCCCACACCCACAGGCGCATCCCACACGCACACACCCATGGTGCCCACCCGACACACACTCGGCCTCACGTGGAACCTATACACACACCACACACGTTACCCCTCCCCCCCACCCCCCCACCCACCCACCCCCCACACACACCCACGCAGCACCACCTGCGCGTGCCCCAGACGCACCACCACACACCGCCTCCTGCCGGGGTCCAGCCCCGTCGGATCCAAGGAATTCGAAGGCGGGGACGGCGTTGGCGTCCTTGGATAAAGACATATTGAATGACAGAGATAGAGAGAGATTAGAAACGGATCGTGTCGTAGGAAAATCAGTGGAGGAAAAGAGGCTGAATCACTTGGAATTCGGCCAGAGAAACGGGGAGCAAGAAAGAAAGAAGCGACGTGGGGGTATCCGTCTTTCCGGAAACGGATCCGATGTCTTTCGTGGTGGGTTTGCTTCTATCCCTCTTGTGACATATAGGGATGACTACAGAGTCACGTGGGGGCCGGGAGTCCCGACCTTTCTCAAAATCAGGTGCTTTCACATACATGTACGGGGGGGGGGGAAAAAAAAAATGTCTTAGGGATAATGACATCATCTTCTGGCCCTGAGGCCTGCTGACGTGTGATGATCCTTTCTTTCTGATCCCCAAAACACTTACGTGTTCCGAGGGTGTTTTTTCTTAAACCGGGCACCACCCTCCAGATAAAGTGACATTCCTGTAGGGTGAGGGTGTCGTGAGTTCCAATCAAGAAAGGAACCGATTGAACCCCAAAGTTCACATGAGTCGTCTGAAAGGTGAATACTTATTTCCCCTAGATGCTAGTGATATTCACGATAAGGGCAGGGAACATGGAGATGGAGCAGCAACCATCAGCCCAACACATGAAAATCCTTTCCCCAATGTTGCCCTGAAGGTCTATTTAGTCTTCAGAGAGTGATCGAGTGACATGTTGACATAGCAAGGACCCAGGGATGGGTCGCAAAGGGCAGGGATCGATTCCCAAAGAGAACGTTCCTTCACTCAAAACGTCTAGGATTGCTCCCCTTCAAGACGACTCTCTTTCCTTTTCTACATTCCAACGACATGGATTCATCTATTCCCAGGTGCCTAAGGATATGGAGGCCTGGCGGCCATCACGGACTCGACCGTGAGAAAAGCCCTGTGCTCGCGAAGACTCTCCAGAGACTCCCAGACTCTCTGTGCTGTTTACGGTGGAGAGGGAGCCGACGCTCGTGTGCGTCGTGGCGGGAGGGTGGGTGACCCTGTCACGCGAGCTAGTCTGTCAGCAGAGAGGTTTGACCCGAGACGGCCTTGTCACACCCAGGGCCGGGAGTGAGCCGTCAGGATCGGCCCGACGCGTGAAACACCCTTCACCCACGTCATTCCTGACCAACCCACTAGACTCATCATTTCTAGGTAGACGCTGGCTTTGGGGGTAGATGCTCGGGAACGGGGGGTTTCCTGAGGCTTGATCACGCCTTTGCGAGTGCCAAGCCTCCTTCCTCGCGGCCTTCGCCGTGGTGGGCGGAGTTCCTCGCGCTGGCCCCCGACGGCCTCCCCCCACCCCCTCCGCCCCCACTGTGTGCGTCCCTGTCCCTCTCTTTCTCTTTCCCTTCCTCGCCGTCCCTCTGCCCCTCCCTCCCCTGCCTCCCCCCTTCCCAGGACAGGGTGCCTTTCGGATGAGTCTGCCTGTTGTGCGGACACCCTTGACGTGACGATGGCTACGGTCTGACCTGTCACGCCTGTCACCTGGGGCGGCGGGGTGGGGTGGTGGTCAGACAGGCTTGGGACGCTAGGGATAGCTTTCTCTGTGGAAGGTGGAAGCCTCCCTTCCGTCCCTCGCTGCAGACAAGCAAACGGACCGCAACGGAAAGCGATCTCTACGGATTGACACGCCACCCACTTCACCGAGCAGATCGTAGGAGCCTTCACCCAGAGCTCTTGCGAAATTCTTCAGAACGGGGGTCAGTCTTCCAGTCCCCCGCCATCATCAGGCGAGGTGTAGAGAACCGATGGGAAAGCGTGAGGAATGACTTCTTGCGTGGGGTTGGGTGAACTGAGGAATAGGATGCGAAAGTGCATGCCTGACTTCTTGAGGAAAAAAGGATTGGGGGCGGGGAGGAGCAGGCGGTCCACTTAGGAGGTCGGGTTGAACGTGTACACATACACTGTACGTCAGAACGATCCACGAGCACCAGGATCCTATGCCAGCACGGGAAAGTAGACGTATGACTTTGCAGGAACCTCTGAGGGAAAAGAATCTGAACACCTGAAACGAGCATGACTTTGTAACGCCCCTCCCCGCGCCCCCCTCCCTCCCACCGCCCCCCGACTTCCTTTCTGCCATCAGGGTGGTGTCCTGTGCGTATCTGAGGGGACTGATATTTCTCCCGGCGATCTTGACTCCAGCTCGCGCTTCATCCAGCCCAGCGTTTCTCATGATGTGTACTCAGCCTGTAGGTTACATAAGCAGGGTGGCGATAGACAGCCTTGATGGACTCCTTTCCCTATTTGGAACCAGCCTGTTGGGTTTCCATGTCTAGTTCTAACTGTAGCTTCCTGACCTGCAGAAATACAGATTCCTCCTTTTTTTTTTTTTTTTAAATTCCCTAACCTGGGTGAAAAGCGACAGAGACAGAGAGAAGACAGATGGAGGGACGGACGGACGGACGGACGGACGGACGGGCGGGCGGGCGGGCGGGCGGGCGGGCGGGCGGGCGGGCGGACGGGCGGGCGGGCGGGCGGGCGGGCGGGAAAAAGACAGAAAGAAAAATAAAATAATGAAAGGACCTATACCGTTCCACCTGTTGCTTTCCAGATACAAAGAGAACACAGAGGACCGAAAGGACACAATGTGGAAACTGTGAATTTGGAAAGACGGACGTCCCCTTGGTCCCTTCGTACAACACCCCTGTCGGCAGAAGGCAATCCTTTCCCTTTTTCTCTCGATCTGGTCCTTCCAGACTTCGGAAACTCTCAGTGGAGGATTCTTATCTCCTTGGCGATCGTGATCGCCACGGGTTCCTTAGGGGCCCAGAGGGTCTTTCTGAGAAACGCGGGGACGCACTCCTGGAGACCCGGCTTCCGTCCCTGGGCCAGGAAGGCCTCCTGGAGAAGGACATGGCAACCCGCTCCAGGACCCGACCCTGACGTCTAGAAATCAGCCTCCTAGACTGCCTCTCCCTGCGCCGACTGGTGTCTCGAATCCGCTCCAGGGATGCACCTGTGTGTTTCCTTGGTTTCCCTACAAGTGCCTCTGAGGGGAAAGAAAATCCCCGATGGCTTGCACCCCAGGCCTGCTTTCCCGGACCCGTCCATCGACATCACGGCCTCCTGTAGAGGAGATACGATCGCCGACTCACTGAACGGAGGATCTGTGCTCAGAAACTCTTTCCAAGACATGGAGGCCCTACTAACGAACCTATTTCATCCTTCCCTCCTTCTGGGTTTGTTTTTTTCTTTTTCTTTTTCTTTTTTTCCTTTCTTTCCTTTTTCTCCCCGTTCCTCTCACGTCCGTGCACACGCATACGCACACGCACAACGTGCTGTCTCTCACGGACACGTGGACGCGCACGCGCTCACGCACACAGACACCAGCTCAGCTGTTCCTAGGTTCCAGGCGAGTGACAGAGGAGGGGAAACTGCGAGGGTTCGGACGGAGTAGGCCGCCGTCCCCACCCCACTCCAGCCCACCGCACGTGAACCTCCGTGCCCGATGGAGTGTTTTGGATTCGAGGGACTACAGAGCCGGCCGGCGCCAGAGGAACGCTCTGCCCCTCCCTCCTTTTCTGTCTCTCTGAAGGCTGAAAGAGATGGGAAGACCAGACCGCCTGACCTGCCTCTTGAGAAATCCGTATGCAGGTCGGGAAGCAACAGTGGGAACTGGACATGGACCGACAGACTGGGTTCCAGATTGGGAAAGGAGGACGTCAAGGCTGTATATTGTCACCCTGCTTATTTCACTTCTATGCAGAGGACATCGTGAGAAACGCTGGACTGGAAGACACGCAAGCTGGACTCAAGATGGCCGGGAGAAATAGCGATCCCCTCAGATATGCAGATGACACCACCCTTATGGCAGCAAGGGAAGAGGGGCTAAAAAGCCTCTTGAGGAAAGGGAAAGAGGAGAGTGAACACGTTGGCCTAAAGCTCCACATTCAGAAAACGAAGATCATGGCATGCGGTCCCATCGTGTCGTGGGAAAGAGATGGGGAACCGGTGGAAACAGGGTCAGACTTTATTTTTGGGGGCTCCAGAATCACTGCAGAGGGTGACTGTAGCCATGACGTTCAAAGACGCGGACTCCTGGGAAGAAAAGGGATGACCAACCTAGATAGCATCTTCCAAAGCAGTGACGTGACTTTGCCGACTAAGGTCCGTCTAGTCAAGGCTATGGTTTTTCCTTGCTCGTGGATGGATGTGAGAGCTGGACTGTGAAGGAGGCTGAGCGCCGAAGAATGGATGCTTGTGAACTGTGGTGTTGGAGAAGACTCTCGAGAGTCCCTTGGACTGCAAGGAGATCCAACCAGTCCATTCTGAAGGAGATCAGCCCTGGGATTTCTTTGGAAGGAATGAGGCGGAAGCGGAAACTCCAGTACTTTGGCCACCTCATGAGAAGAGGGGACTCGTTGGAAACAAACTCGGATGCTGGGAGGGATGGGGCGCAGGAGGAGAAGGGGACGGCCGAGGATGAGATGGCTGGATGGCATCACGGACTCGATGGACGTGAGTCTGAGTGAACTCCGGGAGATGGGGATGAACAGGGAGGCCTGGCGTGCTGCGATTCATGGGGTCGCAAAGAGTCGGACACGACTGAGCGACTGAACGGAACGGAACTGGAGGCAGGCAGGAATGAAAACCTCCTCCCACGGAGGGGAAGCTGTCAAGTGACGATGGCTGCCTCGACGCACGTCCACGATCCTCGCACGCATGAGCGGGGTTTCCTGGGTGACAAAACAGGAGGAGACTCCTTTGGCCTGACACGAGGCGAGTGTGTCCCTCGGCCACCCTCCCCACCCCCCAGCCCCCTTCCTCCGCACGGTGCCGAAAGGGGCAGTCTCAAGGTGGAGACATGGAATGGGGGGATGGGGATGGGGATGGGGATGGGGATGGGGTTGGGGATGGGGTTGGGGATGGGGATGGGGATGGGGATGGGGATGGGGGGAGGGGTGCGTGGGTGGGGCGGATCACCATTCAATGGAGAGAAGCTCGAGGCGAAGTCAGAGGCTCTGACTTGACTGGAAAGCTTTCTGCATTTGAATGAAGCTATCGGACGAGGCCCTGCAGGGGGAGGGTGGGGGAGGGTGGGGGAGGGTGGCGGTGGGGCCCGCAGACAATAGCCCCTGCCTGCCTGCCGGCCTGCAGGCCGGCCTGCCGGGCTGAGGAGGCCCTCTGGCGGCGGCGGGGTCACGCTCCGGACTCCTGCAGCTCAACTCGATCCCTTCAAGGAAACTCCTGGGGTGACTCCTGTCCAGGGAATCATCCAAATGGGCCTGTTTCTGAAAAAGGCCCGAGTCACAGCTGTGACAGATTCTGTGGATCTCTTGACCCATGGATTGACCTGCACCCTCCCTCCCATCCTGTCAGATCCTTTCGACACGCTTGAAGAGGTCTTTGGCCTCGGCCCAGAAAACAGGCCAAGATAAACAAATACGTTTTGGTCTTTTTCTTTTTTTTTTTTTTTTCTTTTGAACAGGGCGAAAACGATGCATGGCCGTGGATTGGAGAGAAGCCTGCTCCCCTCGCGCGCCTGAAGGCAGGGAGTTCTCAGCGGGACAGAAATGACATTCAGGGGACAGAAATGACATTCAGAAATGAACCGTTTAAACTTGGTGACTATGCCAGAACAAATAGTGACACCAAACTTTGATACAGTGCTGTGATTTCCTTCTGGGAGGTTTCAGACCCCTCTCTATTGACCTTTAAGTCGATCATCAGTGTGTTGTCCGTCTCACTGCGTCAAAGCCCCTGCTCCCATCATAACCTCACTGAGATCTGTGATTTCCACCCAATGGACAGAGTCATCACACGCTTAGCTCCACCCAGCTCGTCACGCAACAGCGTGGACGGGCAAGTGCGTGCGTGGGCGCGTGGGCAGGTGGGTGGGTGGGTGCGTGGCTGGGTGCCTGCGTGCGTGCGTGCGTGCGTGGGTGGGTGGGTGCGTCCGTGCGTGCGTCCCTGCGTCCCTGTGCCTTTCGCCTTTCAGATTATGAACCCCGCCCCCTCACCTCTCCCGCTCCCCCGCCCCCCCCCACTGCCTTGTCCTTTGCCTAGCTGTGTCTCTGTGCCACCCACCCTCCACCACACCCACAACCACAGGCGCACCACACACCACGCGCATACCCGCACACACACCCCGCCTGCACACAGCGCACACACACATCCCGACCCCAGACACATACACACACACACACACACACGCAGCACAGGCCGCACACCACACACTCCCCCCTACCCCCTACACACACACACACACACACACACGCACACACACACACACACACACACACACACACACACACTGCGTTGTCCTTTGCCTGGCTGTGTCTCTGGGCCACTGTCTCTGCACGCCCCACCCCCTTCCGGCCACGGCCACGCCCACACCCACAGGCGCATCCCACACGCACACACCCATGGTGCCCACCCGACACACACTCGGCCTCACGTGGAACCTATACACACACCACACACGTTACCCCTCCCACCCACCCCCACCCCCACACACACCCACGCAGCACCACCTGCGCGTGCCCCAGACGCACCACCACACACCGCCTCCTGCCGGGGTCCAGCCCCGTCGGATCCAGGGAATTCGAAGGCGGGGACGGCGTTGGCGTCCTTGGATAAAGACATATTGAATGACAGAGATAGATAGAGAGAGATTAGAAACGGATCGTGTCGTAGGAAAATCAGTGGAGGAAAAGAGGCTGAATCACTTGGAATTCGGCCAGAGAAACGGGGAGCAAGAAAGAAAGAAGCGACGTGGGGGTATCCGTCTTTCCGGAAACGGATCCGATGTCTTTCGTGGTGGGTTTGCTTCTATCCCTCTTGTGACATATAGGGATGACTACAGAGTCACGTGGGGGCCGGGAGTCCCGACCTTTCTCAAAATCAGGTGCTTTCACATACATGTACGGGGGGGGGGGAAAAAAAAATGTCTTAGGGATAATGACATCATCTTCTGGCCCTGAGGCCTGCTGACGTGTGATGATCCTTTCTTTCTGATCCCCAAAACACTTACGTGTTCCGAGGGTGTTTTTTCTTAAACCGGGCACCACCCTCCAGATAAAGTGACATTCCTGTAGGGTGAGGGTGTCGTGAGTTCCAATCAAGAAAGGAACCGATTGAACCCCAAAGTTCACATGAGTCGTCTGAAAGGTGAATACTTATTTCCCCTAGATGCTAGTGATATTCACGATAAGGGCAGGGAACATGGAGATGGAGCAGCAACCATCAGCCCAACACATGAAAATCCTTTCCCCAATGTTGCCCTGAAGGTCTATTTAGTCTTCAGAGAGTGATCGAGTGACATGTTGACATAGCAAGGACCCAGGGATGGGTCGCAAAGGGCAGGGATCGATTCCCAAAGAGAACGTTCCTTCACTCAAAACGTCTAGGATTGCTCCCCTTCAAGACGACTCTCTTTCCTTTTCTACATTCCAACGACATGGATTCATCTATTCCCAGGTGCCTAAGGATATGGAGGCCTGGCGGCCATCATGGACTCGACCGTGAGAAAAGCCCTGTGCTCGCGAAGACTCTCCAGAGACTCCCAGACTCTCTGTGCTGTTTACGGTGGAGAGGGAGCCGACGCTCGTGTGCGTCGTGGCGGGAGGGTGGGTGACCCTGTCACGCGAGCTAGTCTGTCAGCAGAGAGGTTTGACCCGAGACGGCCTTGTCACACCCAGGGCCGGGAGTGAGCCGTCAGGATCGGCCCGACGCGTGAAACACCCTTCACCCACGTCATTCCTGACCAACCCACTAGACTCATCATTTCTAGGTAGACGCTGGCTTTGGGGGTAGATGCTCGGGAACGGGGGGTTTCCTGAGGCTTGATCACGCCTTTGCGTGTGCCAAGCCTCCTTCCTCGTGGCCTTTGCCGTGGGCGGAGTTCCTCGCGCTGGCCCCGGCAATTACAAGGAGACATGTTGTGTATAACTGTGTGATACTTTTTGTCTGGAAACTTTTTCAAAACCGTTTACTAAATGGATTGGAGAGAAACCTGCTCCCCTCGCGCGCCTGAAGGCAGGGAGTTCTCAGCGGGACAGAACCTGCCTTCACTTCTCAGGGGGACCGGGACAGTCCCCTCACCCCGTGCACCCCCAACCCCGAGCCCAGTCCCGTCCCCTCCCCTCCCCGCCCCACCCACCCACCCACGCACGCATGCACGCACCCACACACACACACCCACACCCACACCCACACCCACCCACCCACCCACCCACCCACACACACACACACACACACACACACACAGGCGCGCGCGCACGCTCACCCGGACCCGGCTCCCACCCCCATCTCCTCAACCTCACACCCCCCACCCCCACCCCCACCCCACCCCACCCCACCGCTCCCCTCCCCTCCCCGGCGACGAGGGGGGCCCGGGGAGGGATGGCTGTCTCAGCCCTGGTTCTGAGATGTCCTTTGGGGAACCGCTCTAGGCCGAGACGCCAGCTTGCTGCCCTGCTGCTTGGTGTCCGTCTCCATCAGCCGTGTCCCCGAAAGGCACGTGAGCTCATGGACGACAAAGAGCGCACCCAGAAAACACCAAAGGGTCCTCCTGAACCCAACACGGCCATGTGTATGGATCCACGTAGAGGTCGTGGATCTCCCCATCGGATGCATGAATAGGATCCACACAGACTCGGTTGTGTTTCCGCTTCGATGGGCTGCCCTATCCGGAGAGATCGCGTGGGTCAGCGAGCGAGCAAACACGGAAGGGAACGAACCCAAAACCGCGGCCAAGTCGAGGGAGTGCTGAGCCCGAGGAACTCGCCGATCCCGTGGCATCGTTTGCCATACACAGCCTTTCTCTACGGCAGAGGGAGATGTGGCATGGATCCCCGTGTGGGTCGTCCGTGCCCGAAACCACGCTGCGGAGAGTGGTCGTGTCTCATTCGAATTCTCTCTCAAAAGAGAAACCAGGTCCCATGATGGGATGGTATCTTTGAATGCAAAAGGGGATGACACGTGACAGGAAAATCAAAGTGGAGTCCGCATCGCCAAGAGAGCGCCCCAAAATAGAGAAGGGGAGGGCCATGGAGGAAGAGGTCTGTGTCTCGGTCTGGAAACTCGGAGCACCTCCTGGGGAACAGAGGCCTCCGGATCATCGAAACAGTGTTCCCGACATTCAAGACCCCCTATCACACACACCCTCCCCTTTCCCTACATCACTTGTGACAGTCTATCTACCCTGGAAGAAGAAACAGTTCCTTGTTTGCATGACAGTCCATCATCATTGCTCTCAGGTCGCTTTCCAACCTCACGGAGTTTCAGCTTTCTAAGCCCCCGACTCTTTCCTGGGCAACGTTCCCCCCCGGTTTTTATTCAAACCTGTGTCCCTGCATGGCCATATCGAAGACCCCCAAATAAAGCTTTCTTTTTCTTTCTTTCTTTTATTTCTTTCTTTCTTTCTTTCTTTCTTTTTTTTTTTTTTGGCGCAGCCGATACTGACTCTTCATGGAAAGACAAGAAAACTAGGTGATTTTATGTGTTTAACTTTCAGGTGTATTGAAATATCATTTCCTTCGTGAAGGACATATGACATCCTTCGTCCTCATGTGTACAGAATGGGGACAAGAGGCACCTGTATGTTGCCAAAGAAGAATGACCACCCAAGCGGTAGCTCATAGCTTTCTCACAAGCCACACAGATCATGACTGGATGTGAAAGAGAGGGAAGTCACTCGGTCGTGTTCGACTCTTTGCGACCCCACGGACTGTAGCCTACCAGGCTCCTCCATCCGTGGACAGTTCCAGGCAAGAATCCTAGAGTGGGTTGCCATTTCCTTCTGCCATTGGACGGGAGGAGAATGATTCATGTCCACTGTCATGGCAACTTTCTCAGATGATCATGCTGCTGCTGCTGCTGCTGCTGCTGCTGCTGCTGCTGCTGCTGCTGCTGCTGCTGCTGCTGCTGCTGCTGCTGCTGCTGCTGCTGCGTTGCTTTGGTCGTGTCCGAATCTGTCCGACCCCACAGACAGTAGCGCACTGGGCACCCCCGTCCCTGGGATTCTCCAGGCAAGAACACTGCAGTGGGTTGCCATGTCCGCCTCCAAGGCGTGAAAGTGAAAAGTGCAAGGGAAGTCGCTCAGTCGTGTCCGACTGTGAGCGACCCCCGTGGACTGCGGCCCACCAGGCTCCTCCCGTCCATGGGATTTTCCGGGCAAGAGGACTGCAGTGGGGCGCCATGGCCTTCTCTGAATAGTACCATACTATAATAATCATGCTGTTCCTTAGAATCACCGTGCTCTTTGTGACGTATACAGTATAGATGTACCTTATCCGTGAAGTCGTTTTTTGTTTTTTTCTTTCCCCCTTACATCAATGCAATATCTTCCCATTTCTCCCTCCCCCAGCCGTTCTGTGATGACCGTCTTCTTTCTTTCTTTCATTCTTTCTTTCTTTTTTGATGGCCATCCATGGCATGTAAGTGGCATGAGAAAGTCTTTTTCTTTCTCTACCTGACTGATTCATTTGGCATCACGCCCTAAGTCACATCCATGCTGTCACCAGACAAGAATGGGTTCGTTCCTGTGGCTCCATGGGACATCTGTTTCTACCTATCGATCGATCTCTATCTGGATCGTGTGTCTTCTTTCCCTCTTCTTCCCTTGATGGACACTCGGGCTGTTTCCCTCTCTTGACCCGTGTGACGGATGCTGCCGTGGACATGGGAGGAGTGCAGATCTCTCTCTGAGATTTAGATTCCGTGTCTCTTTTCTTGAGATGTCTACCCAGAAGTGAGAGTGCTGGAAAGATCGATCACGTCTCGACCACGACTCTTTTCGAAGTCCTCCTGAGGGGATCCAGGGAATGAGCCATTCTTTTCCAATAGACGCCGTTGGAATACCAGTGCGACCGCACACGTCTTAGGGAAGACGGCGCGAACGCGATGGTGCCCGAGGGTGTGGCCGCAGGACGACTCCCCGGTGCCAGCTTTCCACGTCCACAAGCCCCCCGCGGTCGTCGGCAAGTCGTCCCATCCACACGGAGCCACGGTTTTCGTGGGCCGGGGTGGCCTGGGTGCCAGTCGATCCCCAGAGGAATGGAGCGATGACAGACTCCTTGGGGAACAGAGCAGAGAGACGTGGAATTCTTTCCACGAGACGAGTGCGGTGAGAAGAGAACGATGTGAAGTGGTGCCTGGGGAGCCAGAAAGAGTCGCCACAGGAAGGAAAACAGGTCAGACGAGAGGGGAGAAGGGTTCCAAGTGAGCGGAGCACAGCGGGGGAGACGGGCCCAGAAGATGCGAGCAGATGCTGGGGGCACGGCACGCCTGGACCCGTGAGCCCGCAGGGAGCCGAGAGGGATGGCCGTCCGCTGTCTGCAGGTCCGCGTGGGCCGATCTCCAGAGCCCGGACCGGGAAGGACTTCTTCACGAGAACAGGCACGCTCACGGTCCCCACGGGTCACGTCTCCACTGGGCTCTCAGCACTGGAGGGAGAGCTTCCCACACTTCCGATGGCACGGGGAGCTGCGGTTTCTTGATCTCATCTACCGCAGAGTCAGCGAGCTTCCCGAGGGATAGGATAGGACGAGGTATCGGCCGACGGCATCCCGTCCTAGACCCCGTACTGCTTTAAAACCATGGGGCGTCTCTGATTTCTGTGGGGGTGTGCTGTGTCTTCACTGCTGTGCCAGCCGTGCTCTCTCCGTGGAGGAGGGGGCCGCCCTGCGGTTGTGTGTCTGGGCTTCTCGTGGCTGTGGTTCCTCTTGGGGAGCGCGGGCACTGGGGCACGTGGGCTTCGGTGGCCGCTGGGTGTGGGCTCAGCGCTCGCAGTGGCCAGGATCCAGAGCACGGATTCCATCGGCGAGGCCTATGGGCTTCGTGGCTCTGTAGCACGTGGGATCTTCCCTGGCCGGGGATGAAACCCGTGTTTCCTGCGTGGGCACGGGATGGTTTCCTACGGAGCCGCCGGGGAAGCCCCCGTCCCAAACTCGAGATGGATATCCTGACGTCCCCCGCTTGGGATGGGAGAGTTTCTGAACGATCAGGCCCGGAGAAGGGATTGCATCGTGACGGCTTGACCTTCGTGTCTCACAAACCGGCACTCTTGCTGCTTCTTGAAGCGTCCTAGAGAAGAAGACATCGGATTCCACAGGAGATCAGCTCCTTTGACTAGCGTTGGCACGACGGCCACCACAAGGGGGACGGAGAAACACAACAGTTGGTTTCTTTTGGACGATGAGCCCCCCTCTGTGTGTGTGTGTGTGTGTGTGTGTGTGTGTGTGTGTGTGTGTGTGAGAGAGAGAGAGAGAGAGAGAGAGAGAGAGAGAGAGAGAGAGAGAGAGAGAGAGAGAGAGGGAGAGAGAGAGAGAGAGAGAGATGCCTTCGTGGTTCTAAAGCAAGAAGCACTGAGGAGTGAAGACATTCTTGAACTCACATAGTTTCCTTCATTTCAGTCGTGATGGTCCAGTGATTTTGGAGGACGACATGGAATGTTTCAGGGTAGATGCTTTTAGAAGGCTGTGAAGGGACTTCCCTGCCTGGTGGTCCAGTGGTGAAGGATCCACCTGCCGAGGAGGCAGGGGGACAGGGTGTTTTCCACCGAACCCCTGATCCGGGACGATGCCACAGGGCTCCGGGCAGGTTCGACACACACCTGCAGAACGGACGGTGCCAGGCGTGAAGGCGAGGGCCCACGGCCCGGGGACCCTGGACGAGGATGACTGACGCGGACGGACACTGCCGTCTCCGTCTCCGTGGAGGTGGGTTGTGGCCAGCACGCTCCTCTGGGGCAGGCTGTTCCTAGGACCGTTGGGGAGCGTGCGCGTGCATGGGAGGAGCAGGGGACCTGAGGGAACTCTCTATCCTCTCTGCTCCACGGGGTCCCCGGAACCCTCATCTGCTCAAAGAGAGGATTCGTCCCGTGGAAAGACAGACCCACACGCGAGTGAACCTCATTTCTGGTTCCCTTGGCTTCTGAAAGCGTGACGGTCAGGTGCATGCAACTCTCTGGCTTTCTGTTCTTCCCGAGATCCCGGCCTGCTCACTGGAAGGACACGAGGAGCCGGATGAGATCTCCCTCTGCACGGCGGTGGCTCCAGCGTGCGCACGTTTCGGTGGCTACGGCTTGTGGAAGCCGAAGCCCCGGTGTGACAGACGCCTGTTTCCACGACGGGTGAACAGTTCTCAGTGCGGGAAGCCCAATCCTTGCCCCTGCCTGTTCGATCTGCAGGGCCTCTGCAAAGGACACACGTGCCCGATCTCATGACCGATCCCCTTTTCGGAGCCAGCCCGGGGCGTCGTCTGTTTCCCGGGCCACAGGCACACACTGGCACTGGGGAGTTGTGTCGTTCCTCCTCCTCGTCCTCCTGCTCCTCCTCCTCGTCCTCGTCCTCCTCCTCCTCTCTGCCCCCACCCTTCCCCCCGCATGCAGGCTCCCCCACACCCCCGCCTGGCCCCGGCCCGTCCGGGTCTCCCCCACCCGCAGAAAAGGCCAGGAAACACATGGTCCCAGGACGACGCAGTCGAGAGAGAGCCAGTGGCAGTCCACTGGGATGCGGGGAGGAGACGCCTGAGCATACCTAGGCCAACACTGCCACCGTGTGGGGTGAGAGGCCGGTGCGAGGAGAGCTCAAGAGTTCAGAGGAGGAGGAAGAGGAGCAGGAGGGAGAGAGGGAGGCGGGGGTGGAGGGGAGGGCCAGGCTGAAGCTGTCTCGGGGCGATGACGTGGAAGAAAACGTTCCCCTTCAGAAGGGCGCTCCGAAGAGAGGAAGAGAGCGTTCCGGCGGGACCTTGAGAGCACCTTCAAGCTGGGAGCGGAGCGGAGCGGAGCGGGGCGGGGTGGGGTGGGGGAGGGAATCGTCCAGACGTAGGAAAGACACCAGGCGCAGAAGGCGAGACCGATTCTTGACCAAAGGGAATCGGATGCTTTTCTGTCCATGTGTTCCATCCTCAGACTCTCATGGGAATCCAGCCAGCCAGCCAGCCAGCCAGCCAGCCAGCCACGATCGTGTCGCTCCTTTTCTGTTCTCTACGTGTTTCATGGCGAGCGAGTGAGAGAGTCTTTCGATGGTTTGCTAGGATGTGTGAATGTCGTGGCACCATGGTACTTGTCAGCGGTGGATGAACAGAACGGCTTCAGCTTTCAGGGTGATCCTGAACTCCCACGCCAAGGGAGGCCTGTGTGTCCCTGTGTGCTGGAGGACACCGTGCTACCCACATCTTGATCTTGGACTGAACACAACCACCGTGGGGAGGGTGTTCGTGGGTTGGCTTCCTTTCCTTTCCCTATGGCACTCACCTGACCGTCCTGTCCACTCTTTGGATCCTTGATCTCCCCCTCGCCCTCGAGGCCATCGGTCCTTTTCTTTCTCCTCCTCCTGCTCCCCGTCCTCCTACTCACCCTAGTTTCTCTCCCCGCCTCCCCACTCCCCGCCCCTCCACACACACACACACACACACACACACACACACACACACACACACACACACGCAAGTCCCGCTCTTCTCAAATGGACCTCTCGCTGACGGCCGACGTTTCCTTTCGCCTTCTTTCCTTCCTCCCGTCCTGCTTCCTTTCCCTTGTGTGTGTGTGTGTGTGTGTGTGTGTGTGTGTTTTGTTCCCCCGTTCCTTTTCAGCTGCACCGACGATGTTTTCGAGTGCAGCGCATGACACAGAGATCACCAGGATGCATCTAGTGAGGGACCGTCCGTCACCACTCGGTGTCACGGCGGACGACGTTTGGTGTCGCGACGTGCCCGTGACGCCTGGATTCCCTAAGGGGCAGGTCGCCCCGCTTCCTCTGTCTCCCTCACCAGGGGCGCTCGTTCACTCGTTCTCTCCCCCACCCCGCCCCCCGCCACCGTTTCCCCCGCTCCCTCCTCTGGCCACCCCTCATGTGTTCCGCGGTGGTCTCTTAGGAGCCTGTTTCTCTTGGGTTCTGTTGTGTTCACGGTGTCTCGTTTGGTAGGTACTGCATGGAAACGACGGCTCTGAGGTATTTCATTCAGCATCATCCCCTCTAAAGGTCTCTCCGAGTTCCTGCAGACTGTGAGATTTCATTCCCTTCGGGTGGTTGAGTCCCATTCCTCTGTGTGTGTGTGTGTGTGTGTGTGTGTGTGTGTGTGTGTGTGTGTGTGTGTGTGTGAGTGAATGAATAGATACAGGCGTAGGCACACAGACAGAGAGCTCTCTCCTTCTGTGTGTATGGATGTCTACCTAGGTATGGGGGGTCGATCCCACACATACACACGTCCGTATCTTCTTTGTCCCCTCCGTGGGCACTCCGTGGAGTGGCTGGGTTGGGTCGAAGGGGGACTCTTTGGTGGAGTGTTCCGAGGGAATCACAGGACTCTTTTCCCTAGGGATGTGGTTTCTCTCTCTGGGAGGCCCCAGGGGATGAGATGTGATCTCTCTGAGTCCGCCCACATGTTCCTCAGCGGCAGAAAAGGCGCGTTCGATCGATCAGGAGCCACTGTCTTCTGATGTGTCCAACTTGCTGTCGCGATGGCGATTCCAGCTCCTGGGCCTTTCCCCTCCGAAGGAGAAGGATCAATGTCCAGATGAACGCCCCGGGGTGCTTCCGTGAGCCCGCCCCCACCCCCAGCAGCCCCAGCCCAGCCCAGCCCAGCCCTGCCGCTGATTTGTTGTCTCCCCTGTGCTTCTGGGTGTCTGTCTGTTCTCCCTTTCTTTGGAAGGAAGGTGTCTGCTCGGGGCCCCCTGCCTGCCCACTTCGCTCATCGGGGGTTGTTTCCCTTTTGGAGGCTGAGTTGTCTGACGCCTCGATCAGTTTTGGACAGAAAAGCCCCTTTTGCAAGATGCTTGCGCTTTCCCCGTGTATACCCCCCCCCCCCCCCCCCACACACACGGATGTGTGTTTCCGTCCGTGTGTGTCTGTGAGTATCTATATGTACATAGATACACCCATAGATACTCACACGCGCGCACGTAGACATCGACACAGACACGTGGGTATCTGTGCACTTAGGCACGTGTACACGGACTTCTATGGACGTGTGCGGATACACACGCACGTTCGCATATGCGTTTCCGTGTGTGCGCATCTATGCACATGCATCTGCGTGTAGGCACTCTGGACGCCCCCGGGCGCCTGTATGTGCGTACGTGCACGCACGTCTACTTATATAGACGTGTGCGTATCCCGACACATACACACTCGGACGTCTGTGTGGACCTCCAGACGCGATCCGTAGACGTCTCTGGATGTGTCCGTATGCGCGTATGCATGTGTGCATACACGTGTGCATACACACACGAGGACAGATGCGCCTATGGAAGCACGCACGCACGTGTACGCGTATACGTGCACCCACACCTGTGCGTATACATCACACGTATACACACGTGTGCATCTGTACGCGTGGACACGTCCGCCTTGATTTGTACGTATGTGTCTATGGATCCCGACGTATCTGCACATATGAGCATGTGTATCCGTACCTGTGTATATCCGCGTACGTCTGCGTATATATGCCTGAGTCTACGTGTATACACGCAAGCATACACGCACAGTAGAAACGCCTAGGCACACACGGGCGCACACAGACACATGCGTGTTTGTGAGCATGCCCTTCGAACGTGTTTGTCCATACCCATGGGTGCGCGTATATATAGGCGCGAATATGCGTGCGTATACATATGGACGCGCGGATACACACATGTGTATGCGTTCTCTCTCCCCCTCCCCCTCCCCCTCCCCCTCCCCCTCCCCCTCCTCCTCCTCCTCTCCCTCTCCCTCTCTCTGACTTTTAAGCACCCGGAGCCCTTCTATGACTTGACTTTCCTGCCTGGTGGTTTTGTTTCGTTTCCTTTCTGATCGACTTCACAAAGTTATTTATTCATTTAACTGGCTGTTGTCATGGAACACGGGGTTTATGGAGTGGATCCCTATTGACTCGGTCCGGTCCTCCTCACCTCCACGCCCCTCAGCCGCCCCACCCCCCACCCCCGCCCCCGCCCCCGCCCCCGCCCCCCAGCCCCACCCCCCACCCCCGCCCCTCCCAACCCCCACCCCCGCAGCCCTGCCACCCCAGACCTCCCGCCCGCCCTCCCGCCTGCCTGCCATTCTGGTGTTTGTGGCCAGTTCAGTTATTTTGAAATCCATGTTCTCCTGACCTCAAGTGCACTTTCCCCACCCACCGGCGCCTGCTTGGGTTTGTTGTCTTCGGACTTTGTCACGGTCTCTACCCAGGTTGAGTTGTGTCTTCTCTTGGTGGGGGTTCCGAGTGTGTCTCCTCCTTTTCCTTTCTTGCTCCTGGGCTTGCTTGTCTGCGTCTGCTTTCCAAAGTCCTGCTTTGTTCTCCGAGCAGCGCTCGCCTTGGTTTCGCTTTGCCGGCCCCTCCCTCCCTCCCTCTCTTTCGGGGGAGGGGGGGCCGGGGGAGTCTGCGATGCCGCTCGCTGGTGCCCCTCTCTCCGCCGACCCCGCCCCGAGCCCCCACCGCCCGCCGGCGTCTCCGTGGAATGTCCCCCCAGCACCCCGGAATCGCGTGGGGGAGTGAGTCTCCTTCGTGGCAGCCTCCTGAGGAGATCCTTCCCAGCGTGTCTCCCTTCCTCTGCGGCCGGGGTCGCGTCGCGTCGCGTCGCTCGGCGGCGGAGGCTCCGGGCCGAGCTCGGGCGTTTGGGCGGCCGGCGCGGTGGCGTCCCCGGCGGCCGGCGACAGCCACCCGTCCTCGGGACGTTCGAGTCGCTTGTCGGGAGCCACCTGGCGGCCGCTTGTATATTGTCCCTCCCTTCTGGAGCTTCGGCGAGGCCTCCTTCAGGAGGATTGTGACTCAGCCTCTGGGCCCGAGGCAGAGCTCTCAGACACCGGCGACGCTGGCGGCGACAGTCCCGGTGGCGCCGAGGCCTAGGGACAGTCCTGCTGTCGCCGGAGATTGGTTCTCTAGGTTTCTGAGGAGGGTGACCGTCGCGGCGCACCGCAGCCGGCTTGCGGGGCGGCCTGACCGGGTCGACCAGCATCTCCCCGTGCCCCTGCGGCCGCGGAGACGGACCGCCCGGACCCTACCTGGGCCGGGCCGCCGCGGTGGGCAGGGAGAGGGTCTTCCCTGCCCGGAGCGCCTGGACTCGGGCTCGGCGGTCCGGACTCCTCCTGGGCCGCCCTCAGGAGCGTGTGCTTCGCCCTCGGCCCCGCTCCGGAGGTGGGGACCGGCCCGGACGGTGGCTTGGAGGTCGCCGGAGGGCGCGCCTGGGTCCGGGCCCTCGGGTCCTTCCTGCCCGAGGTGTTTTCCGCGTCGCGCTCCGGAGGTGGGGACCCGAGGGTTGACCGGGGGAGGCGCGTGTGCGGTCCCCCCCGTGGGGTCCGGTCGCCCGAGGCGTCTCCCGGCACCCATGCTTTCTCTTTGTCAAAGTCCTGACGGGTCCGGAGACGTGGATGGACCGGACCCTGCTTCCGCGGGTGGCCGGGGAGGGCGCGCTCGACCCTCCGGCGTGCCCTGGTGGGTCTCGGTCGTCGGACGCGACTTTGGCTCACCCCTCTCCGACTCCCTGAATCCCAGTCAGTCGGGAGGTGGGGACCGGCTCGGGCCGTCCTGGGTGCCCCGTCTAGGACGGTCTGGGCCCCGGGCGCGGTCCCTGGTCGGGGCCCGCTCGTCTCGTGGGAAGCGCCTCGCTGACGGGTCTGTCTTCTGTGTTCCTTTTGCACATCGAAGCCAAATCCCCGTCCGGAGACACGGACGGGCCGGTCCCCCTACCCGCGTGGGTGAAGCGGGGAGGGCGTCCTCGGCCAGCTCCCCCTCTCTCGGTGTCCGCGCCCCCACCCCCACCCCTTTTGCCACCACGCGCCCCTCCCCCCCCCCGGTCGACCAGATGACCCCCCGCCTGCCCCCCGCCGCCCCCCCGCCCCCCCCGCCCCCCCCCCCCCCCCGAGAGCTCGGGGCCTGGTGTGTATGGGGCAGTGTTGGGGACAGGTGGCCGGGACAAGGTTCCGGGGGCCCTCCCTGCGAGTCGTAGATGGGCTCCTCTGTCGCCTGCTGTCATTTCGTCGCCCTTAATAGGCCTTTTTTGCCACCAGGTAAGTGCTGACACGGTCTCCTTTGGTGTTTGCCACCGAGGACTGTGGGTCTCTAGACGCACGCGGGGCTCTGGGCTTCTGGGCCGCCAGCTGGTGCCCGGTTCGTCCCTTGCCGCTGGAGCCGCCCGCCTGGGCCTGTGCGCCGGCTCCTGTGTGGTGTCGTCTGGCTGACCCGACCCACGGTGCCACCTCCGGTCTCTGGGCGACCCGAGGGTGGCGGGGCGAGGTGGCGCGGGTCTTCTACCCTGGGCGCCCCTCGCCCCCGCTGTGGGCACCTGGGGGCGGCTGGGACGACCCCCGCCCTGTGGGCTCCGTGTCAGGTGTTCTCCTCTTGGGGTCGTTGGCCGCTCTCGCCTGAGGCGAGGTGGGGGGGGATGGAGGTTGCCGGCGAGGCTTAAAACGGGCCCCTCTGGTGACTGTCCTCGCCGTGCCTCCCCCCGCCCCACCTTGGCTCCACGGATCGATGTGGTGTGGTCGTGTTCTCCCGGGCCGAGCCTAAGCCGTGCCAGACGAGGGACGGGCGTTCCCAGTGAGCGTGTCCGCTCTTCTCGGTCTGTCCGCGGGGCCCCTCGCTTGTCTTCCCCCCCGCTGCCCATCAGGGAGGGTGAGGAAGGCAGGGGTTGGGTGTGTGGCCTCTGGCCCTGATCTTCGGTCTCCTGCTGTCCCTTGCCTCGGGGCGTCAGTGGGCGCCGTTGGTCTTCTGACACAGCAGATTGCTCCCGCTTCGCCTTCTCGGCGTGTGCCCGGCGAGCGGCCCTCCCTGTGGCGGGGAGGGCTGTGCCGCCGCCGCCGCGCTGCGCGCCCCACGCGGGTGTGCGAGCGTGCCTCGTGTGACCCTCGGCGGTGCCCCTGGAGCGCTCCAGGTCGTCCCTCAGGTGCCTGAGGCCGAGCGGTGGTGTCGTTTCCCTCAACCCGGTGTCCCCCTCGGGTCCCCGCCACGGTGGCGTGGGTGTCCCGAGAGTGGCTCTCTTTTTTGGGGGGGGTCGAGGCGGTAGGGAGAGGCGTGCCTGTTCCCCTCGTCGTGGAGGCCTTGGTGGATGAGGCCTTGCGGGGGGGCGGGACGCGCGGGCTCTGCTCTGGCCCTGACCGCGCACACGCTCGTGTGTGGCGGTCCGCTTCCCTGTACCGCAGACCCCTCCCGCCCAGCTGAGGCCTGGTGGCTGGCGGAGCGCCTCCGTGGGCCCGAAGGTGAGACGGTCCGGGGGAGGGACGGCGCGCCCTCGGTGAGAACGCCTTCTCTAGCGATCCGAGAGGGAGCCTTGGGGTACCGGAGCCCCCAGCCGCTGCCCCTCCCGAGTGCGCAGTGGCCACCGTGGCGACTGCCAGAGCACGTGGGCAGAGCAGAACTCCCCCGCCCTCCGTGGGAGGGGAGGGAGTTGGGTGCGCCGGCCCCGCGGTGGGGCCGTGTGCCGCTCGTTGCCTACCGCGGCCCGCGCCTCCCCCCTCCGCGTCGGGGGAGGGTCCCGCTGGGCCCCGCCGGGCGTCCGGCAGGTGGGGGGCCGTGTGCGTGCGGCCGGCCCCCGTGGTGTGAGCCCTGGGGGAAGGGGGGCTGTGTCGGGGCGCGACGCCCGGTCGGCCTCGGCTTCCCCGGCCCCGCCAGCTGGTGGTGAGGAGGGGCCCGTCGCGCCCGCCCTCGCCCCCTGAGCCGCAGCTGGTGGCGGCGTGCGGTCACGGTCCGGGCCGCCTCGCTCGAGAGCGTCGTCCCCGGGATGTCGCGCCTCGGGGTTCAGACTCAGATGGAAAGACGGATCCGTCGCGGATGGATGGCGGAAGACGGGTGGACGGCTCGCCGGCCGTGGCGGCGGGGCCGGGTCGTGGGCCACGCTCCGGGGATGGCCGGGGCCGGCCGGCGCCCCAGGCGTCGCGGGACCGCCCTCGCGTGCGGGTGGCGGTGGGATCCCGCGCTGGTGTTCCTGGGGGCCCGGCCGCGCGCCCGGCCTTTGTCGTCTGGTCCTCGGGGCGGCGCCCGCGTCCCTGTCCCGCGGCCCCCGCCGTGCGTGCTTGCCGGCCCCTCCCCGCCGCCGCCGGCCTCGTCCTCGCCCTCGTCCCGCGCGTGCGACCGCCCGCGTTCCCGTCCCCTGTCTGGGCCCGAGCCGGCCTCGCCTCGCCTCACGTGGGTGTCGTCCCCCGGCCTCTGCCGGGCCGGTGGCGTCCCCGGGCGGAGCAGTGCCCTCGGAAGCCCTGAGCGAGGGGGGCGGGGCGGGGAGCCCCGCGCGCGCGAGGGCCGTGGGGGCGGGGGCCGCCGGTGTGCGGCGGGAGAGTGTTCTCCCCGGGCCGGCTGCGGCTCTGGGGGTGGCGGTGGCGGTGGGCGCGAGCCCCGCGAGGGTGGGGGCGCCAGTCCGTCGTCGTCCCGGGTGGTGCC
>NC_091248.1:135317500-135342500 GCF_042477335.2 Ovis canadensis
ACTGCCTTGTCCTTTGCCTAGCTGTGTCTCTGGGCCTCTGTCTCTGCGCCACCACCCGTCGCACCCACAGGCCCCACCCACACCCACACCCACAGCGGCACCCTACACACACCACACGCATACCCGCACGCACACCCCGCGTGCACACCGCGCGCACACACATCCGGACCCCAGACACACGCACACCCAGCCGTTTCGCACCCCACCCGCACACCCCGCACACCACACACTCCTCCCCTCCCCCGCCTCAAACCCCCCACCACACACACACACACACACACACACACACACACACACACACACACACACACACACTGCGTTGTCCTTGGCCTGGCTGTGACTCTCCCCATCTCCTCTGTCTCTGCCCACACACCAAATGCGTAGACACACCCACCCCCCCCAACGCCACACACACACCCCTTGCCCATAAACACCCCAACCCCCGCACACACCGCGGCCCCACACATACCCCGCCCCCCCACCTGTCTCGCACCCCCCTACCCACACACACACTGCATTGTCCTTTGCCTAGCTGTGTCTCTGCGCCAAACCCCCTCCACCACAACCACAGGCGCACCCTACGCACCCCACGAGTACCGGCGCACACACGCCCAGCCTGTTCGCACCCCGCCCGCACACGCCACGCACCACACATTTCCCCCCCGCCCCCCCCAACCACCACCACCAGACACACACACACACTGCGTTGTCCTCGGCCTGGCTGTGATGCTCCACCTCTCCTCTTCTCTCGCTGTGCCCACACACCACATGCGGAGGCCACACGCATCCCATCCCCCCTGCCGGTCAACACCCCGAGACGATGGCACACAACACGCCCGCGCACACATCCCGCTCCTCCACCCCTCCTGCACGCCCCCCCCGCCCCCCCCCCCCCCCCCCCACACACACACACACCCAGCCTTGTCCTTTGCCTAGCTGTGTCTCTGGGGAGAAATACGTATGAACCTTTCAGATGAATCATGTGAACCTTGAGTGACATCAATGCCTTTCTTGATTGGAACTCACGACACCCTCACCCTTTAGGAATGCAACTTTATCCGGAGGGTGGTGCCTGGTTGAAGAAAAAAACACCCTTGGAACACATGAGTGTTTGGGGGATCAGAAGAAAGGATCGTCACACGTCAGCAGGCCTCGTGGCCAGAAGATGATGGAAAAACCCTTAAGACCTTCTTTGGATGGAAAGCACCTGATTTTGACAAAGGTCAGGATTGCTGACCCCCGCGTTGACTCTGGATTCATCCCTATGTGTCACAAAAGGTTAGAAGCAAGCCTACAAAACAAAGGCATGGGATCCGTTTCTGGAAAGACGGATTCCCCTGTGTCGTTTCTCTCTTGCTCCCCGTTTTTCTGGCTGAATTCCCATCTGCAGCGTGGATGTGATTCCACGTCCACCAAGTGATTCAGCCTCTTTTTCGCCACTCATATTTCCTACGACACTATCCGTTGCTAATCTCTCTGTGTATCTATAACGAATTAAATGTTTTCCTAGGACGCCGATTCCATCCCCACCCTCGAATCACCCTGGATCCACCAGGGCTGGACCCCGGCGTCGGTCGGCCGGTCGGTCGGTCGGTCGGTGCGTGCGTGCGTCGGTGGGTGCGGGCGTGCGGTCGAGAATGCTCCCCCTCCCCCTCCCCCACCCCCGTCCGTCTGTCCGTCCGTGCGTCCGTCGTACCTCGCCCAGAGACGTTCCCGCGAAGTGTTGGCGTGTCCCGCTTTCCTGTCCGCCTCGGTGACTGAGCGGAGAAACTGCGCCCTAGGATGGCCCCCCACCCCCACCCCCCCGCCCCCCGCCCCCCGCCCCCGGCCCCGTCTGGCAACGAGTCCCTGCTGGTCTCCCTCGGAGCTTCTATGCTGCGGCCGGCTCTCTGGACAGTGCGTTGGCTGTCGGGCGCCACCTGCCTGTCGGTCGCTTTTTTAGATGGCCCTGCGGGGGGACCACGGAGGGAGCGGGCCGGGCCGGCCAACTCTTGAATGCCCTGGGGCTGTGGAAGGAGGCTCTGCGGGAGCGGCACCTTGGGCCAGAGGTCCATGGGGAGCCACACTTGGGCTTTTTTGCTTGGGATGGGAAATCTCCTTTGGGAAACTTGATTGATTTGGAGAACAGCTATTGGAACCCCAGGGAGGTGACTTTTGGGGGGCTTGTCTCCCCTGGCATGGGGGGAAATCTTCCTTCTCCCGCCAAGGATTTCAAACAGAGCCGCGACAGATCACACGGATCCACTTGCTCCAGTCAGGTTCAGGGGCAGAACGCGAGGACCCAACCTGGCCTGGTGACAGCAAGTCGCGAACAACCCCCCCCCCCCCCCCCCCCCAACTCGGAACACTCCCCTGTCTGCCTGGCCAAAGACAAGTGCTGGCTGGTGGGGGCAGACTCACATTTCACGGGAGTGGTCTTGATCGCGGAGGTGCTGAATGAGCTCAGAAAACACAAGCAGATGATGCGGGATATCCATCCATGCACGTGATCCTTTGCCTGACTGGATCTGTCTCTGCCCGCCCACCACACACACCACACGCAGACCACCCCCCCCCACACACACACACACACACCGTGCCCATACCACACACCCACTGCGTCGTCCTTTGCCTGGCTGCGACTCTCTGCCTCTGTCTCTGCACGCACCACCCACAGGAACACCCTACACACCACACGCATACCCGCACACACACCCCGCCTGCACCCAGCGCGTGCACACACACACATCCCGGAGCCCCCCCCCCCCCCCCCCCCGCCGCCATGCACACACGCGCACACATACCCCCAGCCCGTACGCACCCGGCCCACACACGCCACACACTCCCCCCGCTCCCCCATACACACACACACACACTGCATTGTCCCTGGCCTGGCTGTGGCTGTCTCCCCCTCCTCTGGCTCTGCCCACACACCATATGCGTAGCCACACCCACCCCACCCCCCCCCACCCCCCACCCCCGTCCATAAACCCCACACCCCCGCACACACCACGCCCCCCACACATACCCCGCCTCCCCCACCTATCCCGCACCCCCGCCCCCCCCACCCACACACACTGCCTTGTCCTTTGCCTAGCTGTGTCTCTGGGCCTCTGTCTCTGTGCCCCCACACCCACACCCACACCCACAGCGGCACCCTACACATCACACGCATACCCGCACACACACCCCGCCTGCACACTGCGCACACACACATCCCCCCAGACACACGCACACCCAGCCCGGCGTCACACGCCACCCACCACAAACTCCCCCCCTCCCCTCCCCCCTCCCCTCCCCCCTCCCCTCCCCCCACACTGCGTTGTCCTTGGCCTGGCTGTGACTGTCCCCCCCCTCCTCTGTCTCTATCCACACACCACAGGCGTAGCCACACTCCACCCCCCCCGCCCCGCCCCAGCGCCGCGCACACACACACACACACACACACACACACACACACACACCCCAGCCCCCATAAACACCCCACGCCCGCACACACCACGCCCCCACACATACCCTGCCCCCCACCTCTCCCGCCCCCCCCCTCCACCACACACACACTGCCTTGTCCTTTGCCTAGCTGTTTCTCCGCGCCACCCACCCCCCCCACCCGCCACACCCGCCACACCCGCCACACCCACAACCACAGGCGCACCCTACACACCACAGGCATACCCGCACACACACCCCGCCTGCACACAGCGCACACACACATCCCGACCCCAGACACCCACACACCCACACACCCCACCCCCCCCCCCCCACACACACACACCCAGCCCGTTCGCACCCCGCTCGCACAGGCCACACACCACACACTCCCCCCTACCCCCTACACACACGCACACTGCGTTGTCCTTTGCCTGGCTGTGTCTCTGGGCCACTGTCTCTGCACGCCCCACCCTCTTCTGGCCACGGCCACGCCCACACCCACAGGCGCATCCCACACGCACACACCCATGGTGCCCACCCGACACACACTCGGCCTCACGTGGAACCTATACACACACCACACACGTTACCCCTCCCCCCCACCCCCCCACCCACCCACCCCCCACACACACCCACGCAGCACCACCTGCGCGTGCCCCAGACGCACCACCACACACCGCCTCCTGCCGGGGTCCAGCCCCGTCGGATCCAAGGAATTCGAAGGCGGGGACGGCGTTGGCGTCCTTGGATAAAGACATATTGAATGACAGAGATAGAGAGAGATTAGAAACGGATCGTGTCGTAGGAAAATCAGTGGAGGAAAAGAGGCTGAATCACTTGGAATTCGGCCAGAGAAACGGGGAGCAAGAAAGAAAGAAGCGACGTGGGGGTATCCGTCTTTCCGGAAACGGATCCGATGTCTTTCGTGGTGGGTTTGCTTCTATCCCTCTTGTGACATATAGGGATGACTACAGAGTCACGTGGGGGCCGGGAGTCCCGACCTTTCTCAAAATCAGGTGCTTTCACATACATGTACGGGGGGGGGGGAAAAAAAAAATGTCTTAGGGATAATGACATCATCTTCTGGCCCTGAGGCCTGCTGACGTGTGATGATCCTTTCTTTCTGATCCCCAAAACACTTACGTGTTCCGAGGGTGTTTTTTCTTAAACCGGGCACCACCCTCCAGATAAAGTGACATTCCTGTAGGGTGAGGGTGTCGTGAGTTCCAATCAAGAAAGGAACCGATTGAACCCCAAAGTTCACATGAGTCGTCTGAAAGGTGAATACTTATTTCCCCTAGATGCTAGTGATATTCACGATAAGGGCAGGGAACATGGAGATGGAGCAGCAACCATCAGCCCAACACATGAAAATCCTTTCCCCAATGTTGCCCTGAAGGTCTATTTAGTCTTCAGAGAGTGATCGAGTGACATGTTGACATAGCAAGGACCCAGGGATGGGTCGCAAAGGGCAGGGATCGATTCCCAAAGAGAACGTTCCTTCACTCAAAACGTCTAGGATTGCTCCCCTTCAAGACGACTCTCTTTCCTTTTCTACATTCCAACGACATGGATTCATCTATTCCCAGGTGCCTAAGGATATGGAGGCCTGGCGGCCATCACGGACTCGACCGTGAGAAAAGCCCTGTGCTCGCGAAGACTCTCCAGAGACTCCCAGACTCTCTGTGCTGTTTACGGTGGAGAGGGAGCCGACGCTCGTGTGCGTCGTGGCGGGAGGGTGGGTGACCCTGTCACGCGAGCTAGTCTGTCAGCAGAGAGGTTTGACCCGAGACGGCCTTGTCACACCCAGGGCCGGGAGTGAGCCGTCAGGATCGGCCCGACGCGTGAAACACCCTTCACCCACGTCATTCCTGACCAACCCACTAGACTCATCATTTCTAGGTAGACGCTGGCTTTGGGGGTAGATGCTCGGGAACGGGGGGTTTCCTGAGGCTTGATCACGCCTTTGCGAGTGCCAAGCCTCCTTCCTCGCGGCCTTCGCCGTGGTGGGCGGAGTTCCTCGCGCTGGCCCCCGACGGCCTCCCCCCACCCCCTCCGCCCCCACTGTGTGCGTCCCTGTCCCTCTCTTTCTCTTTCCCTTCCTCGCCGTCCCTCTGCCCCTCCCTCCCCTGCCTCCCCCCTTCCCAGGACAGGGTGCCTTTCGGATGAGTCTGCCTGTTGTGCGGACACCCTTGACGTGACGATGGCTACGGTCTGACCTGTCACGCCTGTCACCTGGGGCGGCGGGGTGGGGTGGTGGTCAGACAGGCTTGGGACGCTAGGGATAGCTTTCTCTGTGGAAGGTGGAAGCCTCCCTTCCGTCCCTCGCTGCAGACAAGCAAACGGACCGCAACGGAAAGCGATCTCTACGGATTGACACGCCACCCACTTCACCGAGCAGATCGTAGGAGCCTTCACCCAGAGCTCTTGCGAAATTCTTCAGAACGGGGGTCAGTCTTCCAGTCCCCCGCCATCATCAGGCGAGGTGTAGAGAACCGATGGGAAAGCGTGAGGAATGACTTCTTGCGTGGGGTTGGGTGAACTGAGGAATAGGATGCGAAAGTGCATGCCTGACTTCTTGAGGAAAAAAGGATTGGGGGCGGGGAGGAGCAGGCGGTCCACTTAGGAGGTCGGGTTGAACGTGTACACATACACTGTACGTCAGAACGATCCACGAGCACCAGGATCCTATGCCAGCACGGGAAAGTAGACGTATGACTTTGCAGGAACCTCTGAGGGAAAAGAATCTGAACACCTGAAACGAGCATGACTTTGTAACGCCCCTCCCCGCGCCCCCCTCCCTCCCACCGCCCCCCGACTTCCTTTCTGCCATCAGGGTGGTGTCCTGTGCGTATCTGAGGGGACTGATATTTCTCCCGGCGATCTTGACTCCAGCTCGCGCTTCATCCAGCCCAGCGTTTCTCATGATGTGTACTCAGCCTGTAGGTTACATAAGCAGGGTGGCGATAGACAGCCTTGATGGACTCCTTTCCCTATTTGGAACCAGCCTGTTGGGTTTCCATGTCTAGTTCTAACTGTAGCTTCCTGACCTGCAGAAATACAGATTCCTCCTTTTTTTTTTTTTTTTAAATTCCCTAACCTGGGTGAAAAGCGACAGAGACAGAGAGAAGACAGATGGAGGGACGGACGGACGGACGGACGGACGGACGGGCGGGCGGGCGGGCGGGCGGGCGGGCGGGCGGACGGGCGGGCGGGCGGACGGGCGGGCGGGAAAAAGACAGAAAGAAAAATAAAATAATGAAAGGACCTATACCGTTCCACCTGTTGCTTTCCAGATACAAAGAGAACACAGAGGACCGAAAGGACACAATGTGGAAACTGTGAATTTGGAAAGACGGACGTCCCCTTGGTCCCTTCGTACAACACCCCTGTCGGCAGAAGGCAATCCTTTCCCTTTTTCTCTCGATCTGGTCCTTCCAGACTTCGGAAACTCTCAGTGGAGGATTCTTATCTCCTTGGCGATCGTGATCGCCACGGGTTCCTTAGGGGCCCAGAGGGTCTTTCTGAGAAACGCGGGGACGCACTCCTGGAGACCCGGCTTCCGTCCCTGGGCCAGGAAGGCCTCCTGGAGAAGGACATGGCAACCCGCTCCAGGACCCGACCCTGACGTCTAGAAATCAGCCTCCTAGACTGCCTCTCCCTGCGCCGACTGGTGTCTCGAATCCGCTCCAGGGATGCACCTGTGTGTTTCCTTGGTTTCCCTACAAGTGCCTCTGAGGGGAAAGAAAATCCCCGATGGCTTGCACCCCAGGCCTGCTTTCCCGGACCCGTCCATCGACATCACGGCCTCCTGTAGAGGAGATACGATCGCCGACTCACTGAACGGAGGATCTGTGCTCAGAAACTCTTTCCAAGACATGGAGGCCCTACTAACGAACCTATTTCATCCTTCCCTCCTTCTGGGTTTGTTTTTTTCTTTTTCTTTTTCTTTTTTTCCTTTCTTTCCTTTTTCTCCCCGTTCCTCTCACGTCCGTGCACACGCATACGCACACGCACAACGTGCTGTCTCTCACGGACACGTGGACGCGCACGCGCTCACGCACACAGACACCAGCTCAGCTGTTCCTAGGTTCCAGGCGAGTGACAGAGGAGGGGAAACTGCGAGGGTTCGGACGGAGTAGGCCGCCGTCCCCACCCCACTCCAGCCCACCGCACGTGAACCTCCGTGCCCGATGGAGTGTTTTGGATTCGAGGGACTACAGAGCCGGCCGGCGCCAGAGGAACGCTCTGCCCCTCCCTCCTTTTCTGTCTCTCTGAAGGCTGAAAGAGATGGGAAGACCAGACCGCCTGACCTGCCTCTTGAGAAATCCGTATGCAGGTCGGGAAGCAACAGTGGGAACTGGACATGGACCGACAGACTGGGTTCCAGATTGGGAAAGGAGGACGTCAAGGCTGTATATTGTCACCCTGCTTATTTCACTTCTATGCAGAGGACATCGTGAGAAACGCTGGACTGGAAGACACGCAAGCTGGACTCAAGATGGCCGGGAGAAATAGCGATCCCCTCAGATATGCAGATGACACCACCCTTATGGCAGCAAGGGAAGAGGGGCTAAAAAGCCTCTTGAGGAAAGGGAAAGAGGAGAGTGAACACGTTGGCCTAAAGCTCCACATTCAGAAAACGAAGATCATGGCATGCGGTCCCATCGTGTCGTGGGAAAGAGATGGGGAACCGGTGGAAACAGGGTCAGACTTTATTTTTGGGGGCTCCAGAATCACTGCAGAGGGTGACTGTAGCCATGACGTTCAAAGACGCGGACTCCTGGGAAGAAAAGGGATGACCAACCTAGATAGCATCTTCCAAAGCAGTGACGTGACTTTGCCGACTAAGGTCCGTCTAGTCAAGGCTATGGTTTTTCCTTGCTCGTGGATGGATGTGAGAGCTGGACTGTGAAGGAGGCTGAGCGCCGAAGAATGGATGCTTGTGAACTGTGGTGTTGGAGAAGACTCTCGAGAGTCCCTTGGACTGCAAGGAGATCCAACCAGTCCATTCTGAAGGAGATCAGCCCTGGGATTTCTTTGGAAGGAATGAGGCGGAAGCGGAAACTCCAGTACTTTGGCCACCTCATGAGAAGAGGGGACTCGTTGGAAACAAACTCGGATGCTGGGAGGGATGGGGCGCAGGAGGAGAAGGGGACGGCCGAGGATGAGATGGCTGGATGGCATCACGGACTCGATGGACGTGAGTCTGAGTGAACTCCGGGAGATGGGGATGAACAGGGAGGCCTGGCGTGCTGCGATTCATGGGGTCGCAAAGAGTCGGACACGACTGAGCGACTGAACGGAACGGAACTGGAGGCAGGCAGGAATGAAAACCTCCTCCCACGGAGGGGAAGCTGTCAAGTGACGATGGCTGCCTCGACGCACGTCCACGATCCTCGCACGCATGAGCGGGGTTTCCTGGGTGACAAAACAGGAGGAGACTCCTTTGGCCTGACACGAGGCGAGTGTGTCCCTCGGCCACCCTCCCCACCCCCCAGCCCCCTTCCTCCGCACGGTGCCGAAAGGGGCAGTCTCAAGGTGGAGACATGGAATGGGGGGATGGGGATGGGGATGGGGATGGGGATGGGGATGGGGATGGGGATGGGGATGGGGATGGGGATGGGGATGGGGGGAGGGGTGCGTGGGTGGGGCGGATCACCATTCAATGGAGAGAAGCTCGAGGCGAAGTCAGAGGCTCTGACTTGACTGGAAAGCTTTCTGCATTTGAATGAAGCTATCGGACGAGGCCCTGCAGGGGGAGGGTGGGGGAGGGTGGGGGAGGGTGGCGGTGGGGCCCGCAGACAATAGCCCCTGCCTGCCTGCCGGCCTGCAGGCCGGCCTGCCGGGCTGAGGAGGCCCTCTGGCGGCGGCGGGGTCACGCTCCGGACTCCTGCAGCTCAACTCGATCCCTTCAAGGAAACTCCTGGGGTGACTCCTGTCCAGGGAATCATCCAAATGGGCCTGTTTCTGAAAAAGGCCCGAGTCACAGCTGTGACAGATTCTGTGGATCTCTTGACCCATGGATTGACCTGCACCCTCCCTCCCATCCTGTCAGATCCTTTCGACACGCTTGAAGAGGTCTTTGGCCTCGGCCCAGAAAACAGGCCAAGATAAACAAATACGTTTTGGTCTTTTTCTTTTTTTTTTTTTTTTCTTTTGAACAGGGCGAAAACGATGCATGGCCGTGGATTGGAGAGAAGCCTGCTCCCCTCGCGCGCCTGAAGGCAGGGAGTTCTCAGCGGGACAGAAATGACATTCAGGGGACAGAAATGACATTCAGAAATGAACCGTTTAAACTTGGTGACTATGCCAGAACAAATAGTGACACCAAACTTTGATACAGTGCTGTGATTTCCTTCTGGGAGGTTTCAGACCCCTCTCTATTGACCTTTAAGTCGATCATCAGTGTGTTGTCCGTCTCACTGCGTCAAAGCCCCTGCTCCCATCATAACCTCACTGAGATCTGTGATTTCCACCCAATGGACAGAGTCATCACACGCTTAGCTCCACCCAGCTCGTCACGCAACAGCGTGGACGGGCAAGTGCGTGCGTGGGCGCGTGGGCAGGTGGGTGGGTGGGTGCGTGGCTGGGTGCCTGCGTGCGTGCGTGCGTGCGTGGGTGGGTGGGTGCGTCCGTGCGTGCGTCCCTGCGTCCCTGTGCCTTTCGCCTTTCAGATTATGAACCCCGCCCCCTCACCTCTCCCGCTCCCCCGCCCCCCCCCACTGCCTTGTCCTTTGCCTAGCTGTGTCTCTGTGCCACCCACCCTCCACCACACCCACAACCACAGGCGCACCACACACCACGCGCATACCCGCACACACACCCCGCCTGCACACAGCGCACACACACATCCCGACCCCAGACACATACACACACACACACACACACGCAGCACAGGCCGCACACCACACACTCCCCCCTACCCCCTACACACACACACACACACACACACGCACACACACACACACACACACACACACACACACACACACACTGCGTTGTCCTTTGCCTGGCTGTGTCTCTGGGCCACTGTCTCTGCACGCCCCACCCCCTTCCGGCCACGGCCACGCCCACACCCACAGGCGCATCCCACACGCACACACCCATGGTGCCCACCCGACACACACTCGGCCTCACGTGGAACCTATACACACACCACACACGTTACCCCTCCCACCCACCCCCACCCCCACACACACCCACGCAGCACCACCTGCGCGTGCCCCAGACGCACCACCACACACCGCCTCCTGCCGGGGTCCAGCCCCGTCGGATCCAGGGAATTCGAAGGCGGGGACGGCGTTGGCGTCCTTGGATAAAGACATATTGAATGACAGAGATAGATAGAGAGAGATTAGAAACGGATCGTGTCGTAGGAAAATCAGTGGAGGAAAAGAGGCTGAATCACTTGGAATTCGGCCAGAGAAACGGGGAGCAAGAAAGAAAGAAGCGACGTGGGGGTATCCGTCTTTCCGGAAACGGATCCGATGTCTTTCGTGGTGGGTTTGCTTCTATCCCTCTTGTGACATATAGGGATGACTACAGAGTCACGTGGGGGCCGGGAGTCCCGACCTTTCTCAAAATCAGGTGCTTTCACATACATGTACGGGGGGGGGGAAAAAAAAATGTCTTAGGGATAATGACATCATCTTCTGGCCCTGAGGCCTGCTGACGTGTGATGATCCTTTCTTTCTGATCCCCAAAACACTTACGTGTTCCGAGGGTGTTTTTTCTTAAACCGGGCACCACCCTCCAGATAAAGTGACATTCCTGTAGGGTGAGGGTGTCGTGAGTTCCAATCAAGAAAGGAACCGATTGAACCCCAAAGTTCACATGAGTCGTCTGAAAGGTGAATACTTATTTCCCCTAGATGCTAGTGATATTCACGATAAGGGCAGGGAACATGGAGATGGAGCAGCAACCATCAGCCCAACACATGAAAATCCTTTCCCCAATGTTGCCCTGAAGGTCTATTTAGTCTTCAGAGAGTGATCGAGTGACATGTTGACATAGCAAGGACCCAGGGATGGGTCGCAAAGGGCAGGGATCGATTCCCAAAGAGAACGTTCCTTCACTCAAAACGTCTAGGATTGCTCCCCTTCAAGACGACTCTCTTTCCTTTTCTACATTCCAACGACATGGATTCATCTATTCCCAGGTGCCTAAGGATATGGAGGCCTGGCGGCCATCATGGACTCGACCGTGAGAAAAGCCCTGTGCTCGCGAAGACTCTCCAGAGACTCCCAGACTCTCTGTGCTGTTTACGGTGGAGAGGGAGCCGACGCTCGTGTGCGTCGTGGCGGGAGGGTGGGTGACCCTGTCACGCGAGCTAGTCTGTCAGCAGAGAGGTTTGACCCGAGACGGCCTTGTCACACCCAGGGCCGGGAGTGAGCCGTCAGGATCGGCCCGACGCGTGAAACACCCTTCACCCACGTCATTCCTGACCAACCCACTAGACTCATCATTTCTAGGTAGACGCTGGCTTTGGGGGTAGATGCTCGGGAACGGGGGGTTTCCTGAGGCTTGATCACGCCTTTGCGTGTGCCAAGCCTCCTTCCTCGTGGCCTTTGCCGTGGGCGGAGTTCCTCGCGCTGGCCCCGGCAATTACAAGGAGACATGTTGTGTATAACTGTGTGATACTTTTTGTCTGGAAACTTTTTCAAAACCGTTTACTAAATGGATTGGAGAGAAACCTGCTCCCCTCGCGCGCCTGAAGGCAGGGAGTTCTCAGCGGGACAGAACCTGCCTTCACTTCTCAGGGGGACCGGGACAGTCCCCTCACCCCGTGCACCCCCAACCCCGAGCCCAGTCCCGTCCCCTCCCCTCCCCGCCCCACCCACCCACCCACGCACGCATGCACGCACCCACACACACACACACACACACCCACACCCACCCACCCACCCACCCACCCACACACACACACACACACACACACACACAGGCGCGCGCGCACGCTCACCCGGACCCGGCTCCCACCCCCATCTCCTCAACCTCACACCCCCCACCCCCACCCCCACCCCACCCCACCCCACCGCTCCCCTCCCCTCCCCGGCGACGAGGGGGGCCCGGGGAGGGATGGCTGTCTCAGCCCTGGTTCTGAGATGTCCTTTGGGGAACCGCTCTAGGCCGAGACGCCAGCTTGCTGCCCTGCTGCTTGGTGTCCGTCTCCATCAGCCGTGTCCCCGAAAGGCACGTGAGCTCATGGACGACAAAGAGCGCACCCAGAAAACACCAAAGGGTCCTCCTGAACCCAACACGGCCATGTGTATGGATCCACGTAGAGGTCGTGGATCTCCCCATCGGATGCATGAATAGGATCCACACAGACTCGGTTGTGTTTCCGCTTCGATGGGCTGCCCTATCCGGAGAGATCGCGTGGGTCAGCGAGCGAGCAAACACGGAAGGGAACGAACCCAAAACCGCGGCCAAGTCGAGGGAGTGCTGAGCCCGAGGAACTCGCCGATCCCGTGGCATCGTTTGCCATACACAGCCTTTCTCTACGGCAGAGGGAGATGTGGCATGGATCCCCGTGTGGGTCGTCCGTGCCCGAAACCACGCTGCGGAGAGTGGTCGTGTCTCATTCGAATTCTCTCTCAAAAGAGAAACCAGGTCCCATGATGGGATGGTATCTTTGAATGCAAAAGGGGATGACACGTGACAGGAAAATCAAAGTGGAGTCCGCATCGCCAAGAGAGCGCCCCAAAATAGAGAAGGGGAGGGCCATGGAGGAAGAGGTCTGTGTCTCGGTCTGGAAACTCGGAGCACCTCCTGGGGAACAGAGGCCTCCGGATCATCGAAACAGTGTTCCCGACATTCAAGACCCCCTATCACACACACCCTCCCCTTTCCCTACATCACTTGTGACAGTCTATCTACCCTGGAAGAAGAAACAGTTCCTTGTTTGCATGACAGTCCATCATCATTGCTCTCAGGTCGCTTTCCAACCTCACGGAGTTTCAGCTTTCTAAGCCCCCGACTCTTTCCTGGGCAACGTTCCCCCCCGGTTTTTATTCAAACCTGTGTCCCTGCATGGCCATATCGAAGACCCCCAAATAAAGGTTTCTTTTTCTTTCTTTCTTTTCTTTCTTTCTTTCTTTCTTTCTTTCTTTTTTTTTTTTTTGGCGCAGCCGATACTGACTCTTCATGGAAAGACAAGAAAACTAGGTGATTTTATGTGTTTAACTTTCAGGTGTATTGAAATATCATTTCCTTCGTGAAGGACATATGACATCCTTCGTCCTCATGTGTACAGAATGGGGACAAGAGGCACCTGTATGTTGCCAAAGAAGAATGACCACCCAAGCGGTAGCTCATAGCTTTCTCACAAGCCACACAGATCATGACTGGATGTGAAAGAGAGGGAAGTCACTCGGTCGTGTTCGACTCTTTGCGACCCCACGGACTGTAGCCTACCAGGCTCCTCCATCCGTGGACAGTTCCAGGCAAGAATCCTAGAGTGGGTTGCCATTTCCTTCTGCCATTGGACGGGAGGAGAATGATTCATGTCCACTGTCATGGCAACTTTCTCAGATGATCATGCTGCTGCTGCTGCTGCTGCTGCTGCTGCTGCTGCTGCTGCTGCTGCTGCTGCTGCTGCTGCTGCTGCTGCTGCTGCTGCTGCTGCGTTGCTTTGGTCGTGTCCGAATCTGTCCGACCCCACAGACAGTAGCGCACTGGGCACCCCCGTCCCTGGGATTCTCCAGGCAAGAACACTGCAGTGGGTTGCCATGTCCGCCTCCAAGGCGTGAAAGTGAAAAGTGCAAGGGAAGTCGCTCAGTCGTGTCCGACTGTGAGCGACCCCCGTGGACTGCGGCCCACCAGGCTCCTCCCGTCCATGGGATTTTCCGGGCAAGAGGACTGCAGTGGGGCGCCATGGCCTTCTCTGAATAGTACCATACTATAATAATCATGCTGTTCCTTAGAATCACCGTGCTCTTTGTGACGTATACAGTATAGATGTACCTTATCCGTGAAGTCGTTTTTTGTTTTTTTCTTTCCCCCTTACATCAATGCAATATCTTCCCATTTCTCCCTCCCCCAGCCGTTCTGTGATGACCGTCTTCTTTCTTTCTTTCATTCTTTCTTTCTTTTTTGATGGCCATCCATGGCATGTAAGTGGCATGAGAAAGTCTTTTTCTTTCTCTACCTGACTGATTCATTTGGCATCACGCCCTAAGTCACATCCATGCTGTCACCAGACAAGAATGGGTTCGTTCCTGTGGCTCCATGGGACATCTGTTTCTACCTATCGATCGATCTCTATCTGGATCGTGTGTCTTCTTTCCCTCTTCTTCCCTTGATGGACACTCGGGCTGTTTCCCTCTCTTGACCCGTGTGACGGATGCTGCCGTGGACATGGGAGGAGTGCAGATCTCTCTCTGAGATTTAGATTCCGTGTCTCTTTTCTTGAGATGTCTACCCAGAAGTGAGAGTGCTGGAAAGATCGATCACGTCTCGACCACGACTCTTTTCGAAGTCCTCCTGAGGGGATCCAGGGAATGAGCCATTCTTTTCCAATAGACGCCGTTGGAATACCAGTGCGACCGCACACGTCTTAGGGAAGACGGCGCGAACGCGATGGTGCCCGAGGGTGTGGCCGCAGGACGACTCCCCGGTGCCAGCTTTCCACGTCCACAAGCCCCCCGCGGTCGTCGGCAAGTCGTCCCATCCACACGGAGCCACGGTTTTCGTGGGCCGGGGTGGCCTGGGTGCCAGTCGATCCCCAGAGGAATGGAGCGATGACAGACTCCTTGGGGAACAGAGCAGAGAGACGTGGAATTCTTTCCACGAGACGAGTGCGGTGAGAAGAGAACGATGTGAAGTGGTGCCTGGGGAGCCAGAAAGAGTCGCCACAGGAAGGAAAACAGGTCAGACGAGAGGGGAGAAGGGTTCCAAGTGAGCGGAGCACAGCGGGGGAGACGGGCCCAGAAGATGCGAGCAGATGCTGGGGGCACGGCACGCCTGGACCCGTGAGCCCGCAGGGAGCCGAGAGGGATGGCCGTCCGCTGTCTGCAGGTCCGCGTGGGCCGATCTCCAGAGCCCGGACCGGGAAGGACTTCTTCACGAGAACAGGCACGCTCACGGTCCCCACGGGTCACGTCTCCACTGGGCTCTCAGCACTGGAGGGAGAGCTTCCCACACTTCCGATGGCACGGGGAGCTGCGGTTTCTTGATCTCATCTACCGCAGAGTCAGCGAGCTTCCCGAGGGATAGGATAGGACGAGGTATCGGCCGACGGCATCCCGTCCTAGACCCCGTACTGCTTTAAAACCATGGGGCGTCTCTGATTTCTGTGGGGGTGTGCTGTGTCTTCACTGCTGTGCCAGCCGTGCTCTCTCCGTGGAGGAGGGGGCCGCCCTGCGGTTGTGTGTCTGGGCTTCTCGTGGCTGTGGTTCCTCTTGGGGAGCGCGGGCACTGGGGCACGTGGGCTTCGGTGGCCGCTGGGTGTGGGCTCAGCGCTCGCAGTGGCCAGGATCCAGAGCACGGATTCCATCGGCGAGGCCTATGGGCTTCGTGGCTCTGTAGCACGTGGGATCTTCCCTGGCCGGGGATGAAACCCGTGTTTCCTGCGTGGGCACGGGATGGTTTCCTACGGAGCCGCCGGGGAAGCCCCCGTCCCAAACTCGAGATGGATATCCTGACGTCCCCCGCTTGGGATGGGAGAGTTTCTGAACGATCAGGCCCGGAGAAGGGATTGCATCGTGACGGCTTGACCTTCGTGTCTCACAAACCGGCACTCTTGCTGCTTCTTGAAGCGTCCTAGAGAAGAAGACATCGGATTCCACAGGAGATCAGCTCCTTTGACTAGCGTTGGCACGACGGCCACCACAAGGGGGACGGAGAAACACAACAGTTGGTTTCTTTTGGACGATGAGCCCCCCTCTGTGTGTGTGTGTGTGTGTGTGTGTGTGTGTGTGTGTGTGTGAGAGAGAGAGAGAGAGAGAGAGAGAGAGAGAGAGAGAGAGAGAGAGAGAGAGAGGGAGAGAGAGAGAGAGAGAGAGATGCCTTCGTGGTTCTAAAGCAAGAAGCACTGAGGAGTGAAGACATTCTTGAACTCACATAGTTTCCTTCATTTCAGTCGTGATGGTCCAGTGATTTTGGAGGACGACATGGAATGTTTCAGGGTAGATGCTTTTAGAAGGCTGTGAAGGGACTTCCCTGCCTGGTGGTCCAGTGGTGAAGGATCCACCTGCCGAGGAGGCAGGGGGACAGGGTGTTTTCCACCGAACCCCTGATCCGGGACGATGCCACAGGGCTCCGGGCAGGTTCGACACACACCTGCAGAACGGACGGTGCCAGGCGTGAAGGCGAGGGCCCACGGCCCGGGGACCCTGGACGAGGATGACTGACGCGGACGGACACTGCCGTCTCCGTCTCCGTGGAGGTGGGTTGTGGCCAGCACGCTCCTCTGGGGCAGGCTGTTCCTAGGACCGTTGGGGAGCGTGCGCGTGCATGGGAGGAGCAGGGGACCTGAGGGAACTCTCTATCCTCTCTGCTCCACGGGGTCCCCGGAACCCTCATCTGCTCAAAGAGAGGATTCGTCCCGTGGAAAGACAGACCCACACGCGAGTGAACCTCATTTCTGGTTCCCTTGGCTTCTGAAAGCGTGACGGTCAGGTGCATGCAACTCTCTGGCTTTCTGTTCTTCCCGAGATCCCGGCCTGCTCACTGGAAGGACACGAGGAGCCGGATGAGATCTCCCTCTGCACGGCGGTGGCTCCAGCGTGCGCACGTTTCGGTGGCTACGGCTTGTGGAAGCCGAAGCCCCGGTGTGACAGACGCCTGTTTCCACGACGGGTGAACAGTTCTCAGTGCGGGAAGCCCAATCCTTGCCCCTGCCTGTTCGATCTGCAGGGCCTCTGCAAAGGACACACGTGCCCGATCTCATGACCGATCCCCTTTTCGGAGCCAGCCCGGGGCGTCGTCTGTTTCCCGGGCCACAGGCACACACTGGCACTGGGGAGTTGTGTCGTTCCTCCTCCTCGTCCTCCTGCTCCTCCTCCTCGTCCTCGTCCTCCTCCTCCTCTCTGCCCCCACCCTTCCCCCCGCATGCAGGCTCCCCCACACCCCCGCCTGGCCCCGGCCCGTCCGGGTCTCCCCCACCCGCAGAAAAGGCCAGGAAACACATGGTCCCAGGACGACGCAGTCGAGAGAGAGCCAGTGGCAGTCCACTGGGATGCGGGGAGGAGACGCCTGAGCATACCTAGGCCAACACTGCCACCGTGTGGGGTGAGAGGCCGGTGCGAGGAGAGCTCAAGAGTTCAGAGGAGGAGGAAGAGGAGCAGGAGGGAGAGAGGGAGGCGGGGGTGGAGGGGAGGGCCAGGCTGAAGCTGTCTCGGGGCGATGACGTGGAAGAAAACGTTCCCCTTCAGAAGGGCGCTCCGAAGAGAGGAAGAGAGCGTTCCGGCGGGACCTTGAGAGCACCTTCAAGCTGGGAGCGGAGCGGAGCGGAGCGGGGCGGGGTGGGGTGGGGGAGGGAATCGTCCAGACGTAGGAAAGACACCAGGCGCAGAAGGCGAGACCGATTCTTGACCAAAGGGAATCGGATGCTTTTCTGTCCATGTGTTCCATCCTCAGACTCTCATGGGAATCCAGCCAGCCAGCCAGCCAGCCAGCCAGCCAGCCACGATCGTGTCGCTCCTTTTCTGTTCTCTACGTGTTTCATGGCGAGCGAGTGAGAGAGTCTTTCGATGGTTTGCTAGGATGTGTGAATGTCGTGGCACCATGGTACTTGTCAGCGGTGGATGAACAGAACGGCTTCAGCTTTCAGGGTGATCCTGAACTCCCACGCCAAGGGAGGCCTGTGTGTCCCTGTGTGCTGGAGGACACCGTGCTACCCACATCTTGATCTTGGACTGAACACAACCACCGTGGGGAGGGTGTTCGTGGGTTGGCTTCCTTTCCTTTCCCTATGGCACTCACCTGACCGTCCTGTCCACTCTTTGGATCCTTGATCTCCCCCTCGCCCTCGAGGCCATCGGTCCTTTTCTTTCTCCTCCTCCTGCTCCCCGTCCTCCTACTCACCCTAGTTTCTCTCCCCGCCTCCCCACTCCCCGCCCCTCCACACACACACACACACACACACACACACACACACACACACACACACACACGCAAGTCCCGCTCTTCTCAAATGGACCTCTCGCTGACGGCCGACGTTTCCTTTCGCCTTCTTTCCTTCCTCCCGTCCTGCTTCCTTTCCCTTGTGTGTGTGTGTGTGTGTGTGTGTGTGTGTGTTTTGTTCCCCCGTTCCTTTTCAGCTGCACCGACGATGTTTTCGAGTGCAGCGCATGACACAGAGATCACCAGGATGCATCTAGTGAGGGACCGTCCGTCACCACTCGGTGTCACGGCGGACGACGTTTGGTGTCGCGACGTGCCCGTGACGCCTGGATTCCCTAAGGGGCAGGTCGCCCCGCTTCCTCTGTCTCCCTCACCAGGGGCGCTCGTTCACTCGTTCTCTCCCCCACCCCGCCCCCCGCCACCGTTTCCCCCGCTCCCTCCTCTGGCCACCCCTCATGTGTTCCGCGGTGGTCTCTTAGGAGCCTGTTTCTCTTGGGTTCTGTTGTGTTCACGGTGTCTCGTTTGGTAGGTACTGCATGGAAACGACGGCTCTGAGGTATTTCATTCAGCATCATCCCCTCTAAAGGTCTCTCCGAGTTCCTGCAGACTGTGAGATTTCATTCCCTTCGGGTGGTTGAGTCCCATTCCTCTGTGTGTGTGTGTGTGTGTGTGTGTGTGTGTGTGTGTGTGTGTGTGTGTGTGTGTGTGAGTGAATGAATAGATACAGGCGTAGGCACACAGACAGAGAGCTCTCTCCTTCTGTGTGTATGGATGTCTACCTAGGTATGGGGGGTCGATCCCACACATACACACGTCCGTATCTTCTTTGTCCCCTCCGTGGGCACTCCGTGGAGTGGCTGGGTTGGGTCGAAGGGGGACTCTTTGGTGGAGTGTTCCGAGGGAATCACAGGACTCTTTTCCCTAGGGATGTGGTTTCTCTCTCTGGGAGGCCCCAGGGGATGAGATGTGATCTCTCTGAGTCCGCCCACATGTTCCTCAGCGGCAGAAAAGGCGCGTTCGATCGATCAGGAGCCACTGTCTTCTGATGTGTCCAACTTGCTGTCGCGATGGCGATTCCAGCTCCTGGGCCTTTCCCCTCCGAAGGAGAAGGATCAATGTCCAGATGAACGCCCCGGGGTGCTTCCGTGAGCCCGCCCCCACCCCCCGCAGCCCCAGCCCAGCCCAGCCCAGCCCTGCCGCTGATTTGTTGTCTCCCCTGTGCTTCTGGGTGTCTGTCTGTTCTCCCTTTCTTTGGAAGGAAGGTGTCTGCTCGGGGCCCCCTGCCTGCCCACTTCGCTCATCGGGGGTTGTTTCCCTTTTGGAGGCTGAGTTGTCTGACGCCTCGATCAGTTTTGGACAGAAAAGCCCCTTTTGCAAGATGCTTGCGCTTTCCCCGTGTAT
Source organism: Ovis canadensis (assembly GCF_042477335.2). Lineage (NCBI taxonomy): Eukaryota > Metazoa > Chordata > Mammalia > Artiodactyla > Bovidae > Ovis > Ovis canadensis. The sequence continues at coordinate 135,337,382 of NC_091248.1, forward strand.
ACCCCCCCCCCCCCCCCCACACACACGGATGTGTGTTTCCGTCCGTGTGTGTCTGTGAGTATCTATATGTACATAGATACACCCATAGATACTCACACGCGCGCACGTAGACATCGACACAGACACGTGGGTATCTGTGCACTTAGGCACGTGTACACGGACTTCTATGGACGTGTGCGGATACACACGCACGTTCGCATATGCGTTTCCGTGTGTGCGCATCTATGCACATGCATCTGCGTGTAGGCACTCTGGACGCCCCCGGGCGCCTGTATGTGCGTACGTGCACGCACGTCTACTTATATAGACGTGTGCGTATCCCGACACATACACACTCGGACGTCTGTGTGGACCTCCAGACGCGATCCGTAGACGTCTCTGGATGTGTCCGTATGCGCGTATGCATGTGTGCATACACGTGTGCATACACACACGAGGACAGATGCGCCTATGGAAGCACGCACGCACGTGTACGCGTATACGTGCACCCACACCTGTGCGTATACATCACACGTATACACACGTGTGCATCTGTACGCGTGGACACGTCCGCCTTGATTTGTACGTATGTGTCTATGGATCCCGACGTATCTGCACATATGAGCATGTGTATCCGTACCTGTGTATATCCGCGTACGTCTGCGTATATATGCCTGAGTCTACGTGTATACACGCAAGCATACACGCACAGTAGAAACGCCTAGGCACACACGGGCGCACACAGACACATGCGTGTTTGTGAGCATGCCCTTCGAACGTGTTTGTCCATACCCATGGGTGCGCGTATATATAGGCGCGAATATGCGTGCGTATACATATGGACGCGCGGATACACACATGTGTATGCGTTCTCTCTCCCCCTCCCCCTCCCCCTCCCCCTCCCCCTCCCCCTCCTCCTCCTCCTCTCCCTCTCCCTCGCTCTGACTTTTAAGCACCCGGAGCCCTTCTATGACTTGACTTTCCTGCCTGGTGGTTTTGTTTCGTTTCCTTTCTGATCGACTTCACAAAGTTATTTATTCATTTAACTGGCTGTTGTCATGGAACACGGGGTTTATGGAGTGGATCCCTATTGACTCGGTCCGGTCCTCCTCACCTCCACGCCCCTCAGCCGCCCCACCCCCCACCCCCGCCCCCGCCCCCGCCCCCGCCCCCCAGCCCCACCCCCCACCCCCGCCCCTCCCAACCCCCACCCCCGCAGCCCTGCCACCCCAGACCTCCCGCCCGCCCTCCCGCCTGCCTGCCATTCTGGTGTTTGTGGCCAGTTCAGTTATTTTGAAATCCATGTTCTCCTGACCTCAAGTGCACTTTCCCCACCCACCGGCGCCTGCTTGGGTTTGTTGTCTTCGGACTTTGTCACGGTCTCTACCCAGGTTGAGTTGTGTCTTCTCTTGGTGGGGGTTCCGAGTGTGTCTCCTCCTTTTCCTTTCTTGCTCCTGGGCTTGCTTGTCTGCGTCTGCTTTCCAAAGTCCTGCTTTGTTCTCCGAGCAGCGCTCGCCTTGGTTTCGCTTTGCCGGCCCCTCCCTCCCTCCCTCTCTTTCGGGGGAGGGGGGGCCGGGGGAGTCTGCGATGCCGCTCGCTGGTGCCCCTCTCTCCGCCGACCCCGCCCCGAGCCCCCACCGCCCGCCGGCGTCTCCGTGGAATGTCCCCCCAGCACCCCGGAATCGCGTGGGGGAGTGAGTCTCCTTCGTGGCAGCCTCCTGAGGAGATCCTTCCCAGCGTGTCTCCCTTCCTCTGCGGCCGGGGTCGCGTCGCGTCGCGTCGCTCGGCGGCGGAGGCTCCGGGCCGAGCTCGGGCGTTTGGGCGGCCGGCGCGGTGGCGTCCCCGGCGGCCGGCGACAGCCACCCGTCCTCGGGACGTTCGAGTCGCTTGTCGGGAGCCACCTGGCGGCCGCTTGTATATTGTCCCTCCCTTCTGGAGCTTCGGCGAGGCCTCCTTCAGGAGGATTGTGACTCAGCCTCTGGGCCCGAGGCAGAGCTCTCAGACACCGGCGACGCTGGCGGCGACAGTCCCGGTGGCGCCGAGGCCTAGGGACAGTCCTGCTGTCGCCGGAGATTGGTTCTCTAGGTTTCTGAGGAGGGTGACCGTCGCGGCGCACCGCAGCCGGCTTGCGGGGCGGCCTGACCGGGTCGACCAGCATCTCCCCGTGCCCCTGCGGCCGCGGAGACGGACCGCCCGGACCCTACCTGGGCCGGGCCGCCGCGGTGGGCAGGGAGAGGGTCTTCCCTGCCCGGAGCGCCTGGACTCGGGCTCGGCGGTCCGGACTCCTCCTGGGCCGCCCTCAGGAGCGTGTGCTTCGCCCTCGGCCCCGCTCCGGAGGTGGGGACCGGCCCGGACGGTGGCTTGGAGGTCGCCGGAGGGCGCGCCTGGGTCCGGGCCCTCGGGTCCTTCCTGCCCGAGGTGTTTTCCGCGTCGCGCTCCGGAGGTGGGGACCCGAGGGTTGACCGGGGGAGGCGCGTGTGCGGTCCCCCCCGTGGGGTCCGGTCGCCCGAGGCGTCTCCCGGCACCCATGCTTTCTCTTTGTCAAAGTCCTGACGGGTCCGGAGACGTGGATGGACCGGACCCTGCTTCCGCGGGTGGCCGGGGAGGGCGCGCTCGACCCTCCGGCGTGCCCTGGTGGGTCTCGGTCGTCGGACGCGACTTTGGCTCACCCCTCTCCGACTCCCTGAATCCCAGTCAGTCGGGAGGTGGGGACCGGCTCGGGCCGTCCTGGGTGCCCCGTCTAGGACGGTCTGGGCCCCGGGCGCGGTCCCTGGTCGGGGCCCGCTCGTCTCGTGGGAAGCGCCTCGCTGACGGGTCTGTCTTCTGTGTTCCTTTTGCACATCGAAGCCAAATCCCCGTCCGGAGACACGGACGGGCCGGTCCCCCTACCCGCGTGGGTGAAGCGGGGAGGGCGTCCTCGGCCAGCTCCCCCTCTCTCGGTGTCCGCGCCCCCACCCCCACCCCTTTTGCCACCACGCGCCCCTCCCCCCCCCCGGTCGACCAGATGACCCCCCCCCGGCCCCCCCCCCCCCCCCCCCCCCCCCCCCCCCCCCCCCCCCGAGAGCTCGGGGCCTGGTGTGTATGGGGCAGTGTTGGGGACAGGTGGCCGGGACAAGGTTCCGGGGGCCCTCCCTGCGAGTCGTAGATGGGCTCCTCTGTCGCCTGCTGTCATTTCGTCGCCCTTAATAGGCCTTTTTTGCCACCAGGTAAGTGCTGACACGGTCTCCTTTGGTGTTTGCCACCGAGGACTGTGGGTCTCTAGACGCACGCGGGGCTCTGGGCTTCTGGGCCGCCAGCTGGTGCCCGGTTCGTCCCTTGCCGCTGGAGCCGCCCGCCTGGGCCTGTGCGCCGGCTCCTGTGTGGTGTCGTCTGGCTGACCCGACCCACGGTGCCACCTCCGGTCTCTGGGCGACCCGAGGGTGGCGGGGCGAGGTGGCGCGGGTCTTCTACCCTGGGCGCCCCTCGCCCCCGCTGTGGGCACCTGGGGGCGGCTGGGACGACCCCCGCCCTGTGGGCTCCGTGTCAGGTGTTCTCCTCTTGGGGTCGTTGGCCGCTCTCGCCTGAGGCGAGGTGGGGGGGGATGGAGGTTGCCGGCGAGGCTTAAAACGGGCCCCTCTGGTGACTGTCCTCGCCGTGCCTCCCCCCGCCCCACCTTGGCTCCACGGATCGATGTGGTGTGGTCGTGTTCTCCCGGGCCGAGCCTAAGCCGTGCCAGACGAGGGACGGGCGTTCCCAGTGAGCGTGTCCGCTCTTCTCGGTCTGTCCGCGGGGCCCCTCGCTTGTCTTCCCCCCCGCTGCCCATCAGGGAGGGTGAGGAAGGCAGGGGTTGGGTGTGTGGCCTCTGGCCCTGATCTTCGGTCTCCTGCTGTCCCTTGCCTCGGGGCGTCAGTGGGCGCCGTTGGTCTTCTGACACAGCAGATTGCTCCCGCTTCGCCTTCTCGGCGTGTGCCCGGCGAGCGGCCCTCCCTGTGGCGGGGAGGGCTGTGCCGCCGCCGCCGCGCTGCGCGCCCCACGCGGGTGTGCGAGCGTGCCTCGTGTGACCCTCGGCGGTGCCCCTGGAGCGCTCCAGGTCGTCCCTCAGGTGCCTGAGGCCGAGCGGTGGTGTCGTTTCCCTCAACCCGGTGTCCCCCTCGGGTCCCCGCCACGGTGGCGTGGGTGTCCCGAGAGTGGCTCTCTTTTTTGGGGGGGGTCGAGGCGGTAGGGAGAGGCGTGCCTGTTCCCCTCGTCGTGGAGGCCTTGGTGGATGAGGCCTTGCGGGGGGGCGGGACACGCGGGCTCTGCTCTGGCCCTGACCGCGCACACGCTCGTGTGTGGCGGTCCGCTTCCCTGTACCGCAGACCCCTCCCGCCCAGCTGAGGCCTGGTGGCTGGCGGAGCGCCTCCGTGGGCCCGAAGGTGAGACGGTCCGGGGGAGGGACGGCGCGCCCTCGGTGAGAACGCCTTCTCTAGCGATCCGAGAGGGAGCCTTGGGGTACCGGAGCCCCCAGCCGCTGCCCCTCCCGAGTGCGCAGTGGCCACCGTGGCGACTGCCAGAGCACGTGGGCAGAGCAGAACTCCCCCGCCCTCCGTGGGAGGGGAGGGAGTTGGGTGCGCCGGCCCCGCGGTGGGGCCGTGTGCCGCTCGTTGCCTACCGCGGCCCGCGCCTCCCCCCTCCGCGTCGGGGGAGGGTCCCGCTGGGCCCCGCCGGGCGTCCGGCAGGTGGGGGGCCGTGTGCGTGCGGCCGGCCCCCGTGGTGTGAGCCCTGGGGGAAGGGGGGCTGTGTCGGGGCGCGACGCCCGGTCGGCCTCGGCTTCCCCGGCCCCGCCAGCTGGTGGTGAGGAGGGGCCCGTCGCGCCCGCCCTCGCCCCCTGAGCCGCAGCTGGTGGCGGCGTGCGGTCACGGTCCGGGCCGCCTCGCTCGAGAGCGTCGTCCCCGGGATGTCGCGCCTCGGGGTTCAGACTCAGATGGAAAGACGGATCCGTCGCGGATGGATGGCGGAAGACGGGTGGACGGCTCGCCGGCCGTGGCGGCGGGGCCGGGTCGTGGGCCACGCTCCGGGGATGGCCGGGGCCGGCCGGCGCCCCAGGCGTCGCGGGACCGCCCTCGCGTGCGGGTGGCGGTGGGATCCCGCGCTGGTGTTCCTGGGGGCCCGGCCGCGCGCC
>NC_091248.1:135355000-135380000 GCF_042477335.2 Ovis canadensis
CCGCCCCACCTCCCACACACACACTGCCTTGTCCTTTGCCTAGCTGTGTCTGTGTGCCACGCCTGTCCCCTGGGACACCCACAACCACAGGTGCACCCCACACACCGCACGCATGCCCGCACACACACCCCGCCTGCACACGCCACACACCGCACACTCCCCTCCCCATTCCCACCACCACCACCACCCCCCCCCCCCACTACGTTGTCCTGGGCCCGGCTGTGACTCTCCGCCTCGCCTCTGTCTCTGCCCACACACCACATGCTGAGGCCACACACACCCAGCCCCGCCCTCAACGCCACAATCACCGCCCCCCATCCCCACCCCCACCCCGGCCCATAAACTCCCCGTGACCACCGCACACACCACGCCCCTGTACACTTCCCGCCACCCCCACCCCCACCCCCACCCCCACCCCCACCCCCACCCCCACCTCCACCGCCACCCCCACCCACACACACTGCCTTGTCCTTTGCCTAGCTGTGTCTCTGGGCCTCTGTCTCTGCGCCACCACCCGTCGCACCCACAGGCCACACCCACACCCACACCCACAGCGGCACCCTACACACACCACACGCATACCCGCACGCACACCCCGCGTGCACACCGCGCGCACACACATCCGGACCCCAGACACACGCACACCCAGCCGTTTCGCACCCCACCCGCACACCCCGCACACCACACCCTCCTCCCCTCCCCCGCCTCCAACCCCCCACCACACACACACACACACACACACACACACACACACACACACACACACACACACACACTGCGTTGTCCTTGGCCTGGCTGTGACTCTCCCCATCTCCTCTGTCTCTGCCCACACACCAAATGCGTAGACACACCCACCCCCCCCAACGCCACACACACACCCCTTGCCCATAAACACCCCAACCCCCGCACACACCGCGGCCCCACACATACCCCGCCCCCCCACCTGTCTCGCACCCCCCTACCCACACACACACTGCATTGTCCTTTGCCTAGCTGTGTCTCTGCGCCAAACCCCCTCCACCACAACCACAGGCGCACCCTACGCACCCCACGAGTACCGGCGCACACACGCCCAGCCAGTTCGCACCCCGCCCGCACACGCCACGCACCACACATTTCCCCCCCGCCCCCCCCAACCACCACCACCAGACACACACACACACTGCGTTGTCCTCGGCCTGGCTGTGATGCTCCACCTCTCCTCTTCTCTCGCTGTGCCCACACACCACATGCGGAGGCCACACGCATCCCATCCCCCCTGCCGGTAAACACCCCGAGACGATGGCACACAACACGCCCGCGCACACATCCCGCTCCTCCACCCCTCCTGCACGCCCCCCCCGCCCCCCCCCCCCCCCCCCCACACACACACACACCAGCCTTGTCCTTTGCCTAGCTGTGTCTCTGGGGAGAAATACGTATGAACCTTTCAGATGAATCATGTGAACCTTGAGTGACATCAATGCCTTTCTTGATTGGAACTCACGACACCCTCACCCTTTAGGAATGCAACTTTATCCGGAGGGTGGTGCCTGGTTGAAGAAAAAAACACCCTTGGAACACATGAGTGTTTGGGGGATCAGAAGAAAGGATCGTCACACGTCAGCAGGCCTCGTGGCCAGAAGATGATGGAAAAACCCTTAAGACCTTCTTTGGATGGAAAGCACCTGATTTTGACAAAGGTCAGGATTGCTGACCCCCGCGTTGACTCTGGATTCATCCCTATGTGTCACAAAAGGTTAGAAGCAAGCCTACAAAACAAAGGCATGGGATCCGTTTCTGGAAAGACGGATTCCCCTGTGTCGTTTCTCTCTTGCTCCCCGTTTTTCTGGCTGAATTCCCATCTGCAGCGTGGATGTGATTCCACGTCCACCAAGTGATTCAGCCTCTTTTTCGCCACTCATATTTCCTACGACACTATCCGTTGCTAATCTCTCTGTGTATCTATAACGAATTAAATGTTTTCCTAGGACGCCGATTCCATCCCCACCCTCGAATCACCCTGGATCCACCAGGGCTGGACCCCGGCGTCGGTCGGCCGGTCGGTCGGTCGGTCGGTGCGTGCGTGCGTCGGTGGGTGCGGGCGTGCGGTCGAGAATGCTCCCCCTCCCCCTCCCCCACCCCCGTCCGTCTGTCCGTCCGTGCGTCCGTCGTACCTCGCCCAGAGACGTTCCCGCGAAGTGTTGGCGTGTCCCGCTTTCCTGTCCGCCTCGGTGACTGAGCGGAGAAACTGCGCCCTAGGATGGCCCCCCACCCCCACCCCCCCGCCCCCCGCCCCCCGCCCCCGGCCCCGTCTGGCAACGAGTCCCTGCTGGTCTCCCTCGGAGCTTCTATGCTGCGGCCGGCTCTCTGGACAGTGCGTTGGCTGTCGGGCGCCACCTGCCTGTCGGTCGCTTTTTTAGATGGCCCTGCGGGGGGACCACGGAGGGAGCGGGCCGGGCCGGCCAACTCTTGAATGCCCTGGGGCTGTGGAAGGAGGCTCTGCGGGAGCGGCACCTTGGGCCAGAGGTCCATGGGGAGCCACACTTGGGCTTTTTTGCTTGGGATGGGAAATCTCCTTTGGGAAACTTGATTGATTTGGAGAACAGCTATTGGAACCCCAGGGAGGTGACTTTTGGGGGGCTTGTCTCCCCTGGCATGGGGGGAAATCTTCCTTCTCCCGCCAAGGATTTCAAACAGAGCCGCGACAGATCACACGGATCCACTTGCTCCAGTCAGGTTCAGGGGCAGAACGCGAGGACCCAACCTGGCCTGGTGACAGCAAGTCGCGAACAACCCCCCCCCCCCCCCCCCCCAACTCGGAACACTCCCCTGTCTGCCTGGCCAAAGACAAGTGCTGGCTGGTGGGGGCAGACTCACATTTCACGGGAGTGGTCTTGATCGCGGAGGTGCTGAATGAGCTCAGAAAACACAAGCAGATGATGCGGGATATCCATCCATGCACGTGATCCTTTGCCTGACTGGATCTGTCTCTGCCCGCCCACCACACACACCACACGCAGACCACCCCCCCCCACACACACACACACACACCGTGCCCATACCACACACCCACTGCGTCGTCCTTTGCCTGGCTGCGACTCTCTGCCTCTGTCTCTGCACGCACCACCCACAGGAACACCCTACACACCACACGCATACCCGCACACACACCCCGCCTGCACCCAGCGCGTGCACACACACACATCCCGGAGCCCCCCCCCCCCCCCCCCCCCGCCGCCATGCACACACGCGCACACATACCCCCAGCCCGTACGCACCCGGCCCACACACGCCACACACTCCCCCCGCTCCCCCATACACACACACACACACTGCATTGTCCCTGGCCTGGCTGTGGCTGTCTCCCCCTCCTCTGGCTCTGCCCACACACCATATGCGTAGCCACACCCACCCCACCCCCCCCCACCCCCCACCCCCGTCCATAAACCCCACACCCCCGCACACACCACGCCCCCCACACATACCCCGCCTCCCCCACCTATCCCGCACCCCCGCCCCCCCCACCCACACACACTGCCTTGTCCTTTGCCTAGCTGTGTCTCTGGGCCTCTGTCTCTGTGCCCCCACACCCACACCCACACCCACAGCGGCACCCTACACATCACACGCATACCCGCACACACACCCCGCCTGCACACTGCGCACACACACATCCACCCAGACACACGCACACCCAGCCCGGCGTCACACGCCACACACCACAAACTCCCCCCCTCCCCTCCCCCCTCCCCTCCCCCCTCCCCTCCCCCCACACTGCGTTGTCCTTGGCCTGGCTGTGACTGTCCCCCCCCTCCTCTGTCTCTATCCACACACCACATGCGTAGCCACACTCCACCCCCCCCGCCCCGCCCCAGCGCCGCGCACACACACACACACACACACACACACACACACACACACCCCAGCCCCCATAAACACCCCACGCCCGCACACACCACGCCCCCACACATACCCTGCCCCCCACCTCTCCCGCCCCCCCCCTCCACCACACACACACTGCCTTGTCCTTTGCCTAGCTGTTTCTCCGCGCCACCCACCCCCCCCACCCGCCACACCCGCCACACCCGCCACACCCACAACCACAGGCGCACCCTACACACCACAGGCATACCCGCACACACACCCCGCCTGCACACAGCGCACACACACATCCCGACCCCAGACACCCACACACCCACACACCCCACCCCCCCCCCCCCACACACACACACCCAGCCCGTTCGCACCCCGCTCGCACAGGCCACACACCACACACTCCCCCCTACCCCCTACACACACGCACACTGCGTTGTCCTTTGCCTGGCTGTGTCTCTGGGCCACTGTCTCTGCACGCCCCACCCTCTTCTGGCCACGGCCACGCCCACACCCACAGGCGCATCCCACACGCACACACCCATGGTGCCCACCCGACACACACTCGGCCTCACGTGGAACCTATACACACACCACACACGTTACCCCTCCCCCCCACCCCCCCACCCACCCACCCCCCACACACACCCACGCAGCACCACCTGCGCGTGCCCCAGACGCACCACCACACACCGCCTCCTGCCGGGGTCCAGCCCCGTCGGATCCAAGGAATTCGAAGGCGGGGACGGCGTTGGCGTCCTTGGATAAAGACATATTGAATGACAGAGATAGAGAGAGATTAGAAACGGATCGTGTCGTAGGAAAATCAGTGGAGGAAAAGAGGCTGAATCACTTGGAATTCGGCCAGAGAAACGGGGAGCAAGAAAGAAAGAAGCGACGTGGGGGTATCCGTCTTTCCGGAAACGGATCCGATGTCTTTCGTGGTGGGTTTGCTTCTATCCCTCTTGTGACATATAGGGATGACTACAGAGTCACGTGGGGGCCGGGAGTCCCGACCTTTCTCAAAATCAGGTGCTTTCACATACATGTACGGGGGGGGGGGAAAAAAAAAATGTCTTAGGGATAATGACATCATCTTCTGGCCCTGAGGCCTGCTGACGTGTGATGATCCTTTCTTTCTGATCCCCAAAACACTTACGTGTTCCGAGGGTGTTTTTTCTTAAACCGGGCACCACCCTCCAGATAAAGTGACATTCCTGTAGGGTGAGGGTGTCGTGAGTTCCAATCAAGAAAGGAACCGATTGAACCCCAAAGTTCACATGAGTCGTCTGAAAGGTGAATACTTATTTCCCCTAGATGCTAGTGATATTCACGATAAGGGCAGGGAACATGGAGATGGAGCAGCAACCATCAGCCCAACACATGAAAATCCTTTCCCCAATGTTGCCCTGAAGGTCTATTTAGTCTTCAGAGAGTGATCGAGTGACATGTTGACATAGCAAGGACCCAGGGATGGGTCGCAAAGGGCAGGGATCGATTCCCAAAGAGAACGTTCCTTCACTCAAAACGTCTAGGATTGCTCCCCTTCAAGACGACTCTCTTTCCTTTTCTACATTCCAACGACATGGATTCATCTATTCCCAGGTGCCTAAGGATATGGAGGCCTGGCGGCCATCACGGACTCGACCGTGAGAAAAGCCCTGTGCTCGCGAAGACTCTCCAGAGACTCCCAGACTCTCTGTGCTGTTTACGGTGGAGAGGGAGCCGACGCTCGTGTGCGTCGTGGCGGGAGGGTGGGTGACCCTGTCACGCGAGCTAGTCTGTCAGCAGAGAGGTTTGACCCGAGACGGCCTTGTCACACCCAGGGCCGGGAGTGAGCCGTCAGGATCGGCCCGACGCGTGAAACACCCTTCACCCACGTCATTCCTGACCAACCCACTAGACTCATCATTTCTAGGTAGACGCTGGCTTTGGGGGTAGATGCTCGGGAACGGGGGGTTTCCTGAGGCTTGATCACGCCTTTGCGAGTGCCAAGCCTCCTTCCTCGCGGCCTTCGCCGTGGTGGGCGGAGTTCCTCGCGCTGGCCCCCGACGGCCTCCCCCCACCCCCTCCGCCCCCACTGTGTGCGTCCCTGTCCCTCTCTTTCTCTTTCCCTTCCTCGCCGTCCCTCTGCCCCTCCCTCCCCTGCCTCCCCCCTTCCCAGGACAGGGTGCCTTTCGGATGAGTCTGCCTGTTGTGCGGACACCCTTGACGTGACGATGGCTACGGTCTGACCTGTCACGCCTGTCACCTGGGGCGGCGGGGTGGGGTGGTGGTCAGACAGGCTTGGGACGCTAGGGATAGCTTTCTCTGTGGAAGGTGGAAGCCTCCCTTCCGTCCCTCGCTGCAGACAAGCAAACGGACCGCAACGGAAAGCGATCTCTACGGATTGACACGCCACCCACTTCACCGAGCAGATCGTAGGAGCCTTCACCCAGAGCTCTTGCGAAATTCTTCAGAACGGGGGTCAGTCTTCCAGTCCCCCGCCATCATCAGGCGAGGTGTAGAGAACCGATGGGAAAGCGTGAGGAATGACTTCTTGCGTGGGGTTGGGTGAACTGAGGAATAGGATGCGAAAGTGCATGCCTGACTTCTTGAGGAAAAAAGGATTGGGGGCGGGGAGGAGCAGGCGGTCCACTTAGGAGGTCGGGTTGAACGTGTACACATACACTGTACGTCAGAACGATCCACGAGCACCAGGATCCTATGCCAGCACGGGAAAGTAGACGTATGACTTTGCAGGAACCTCTGAGGGAAAAGAATCTGAACACCTGAAACGAGCATGACTTTGTAACGCCCCTCCCCGCGCCCCCCTCCCTCCCACCGCCCCCCGACTTCCTTTCTGCCATCAGGGTGGTGTCCTGTGCGTATCTGAGGGGACTGATATTTCTCCCGGCGATCTTGACTCCAGCTCGCGCTTCATCCAGCCCAGCGTTTCTCATGATGTGTACTCAGCCTGTAGGTTACATAAGCAGGGTGGCGATAGACAGCCTTGATGGACTCCTTTCCCTATTTGGAACCAGCCTGTTGGGTTTCCATGTCTAGTTCTAACTGTAGCTTCCTGACCTGCAGAAATACAGATTCCTCCTTTTTTTTTTTTTTTTAAATTCCCTAACCTGGGTGAAAAGCGACAGAGACAGAGAGAAGACAGATGGAGGGACGGACGGACGGACGGACGGACGGACGGGCGGGCGGGCGGGCGGGCGGGCGGGCGGGCGGGCGGGCGGACGGGCGGGCGGGCGGGCGGGCGGGCGGGAAAAAGACAGAAAGAAAAATAAAATAATGAAAGGACCTATACCGTTCCACCTGTTGCTTTCCAGATACAAAGAGAACACAGAGGACCGAAAGGACACAATGTGGAAACTGTGAATTTGGAAAGACGGACGTCCCCTTGGTCCCTTCGTACAACACCCCTGTCGGCAGAAGGCAATCCTTTCCCTTTTTCTCTCGATCTGGTCCTTCCAGACTTCGGAAACTCTCAGTGGAGGATTCTTATCTCCTTGGCGATCGTGATCGCCACGGGTTCCTTAGGGGCCCAGAGGGTCTTTCTGAGAAACGCGGGGACGCACTCCTGGAGACCCGGCTTCCGTCCCTGGGCCAGGAAGGCCTCCTGGAGAAGGACATGGCAACCCGCTCCAGGACCCGACCCTGACGTCTAGAAATCAGCCTCCTAGACTGCCTCTCCCTGCGCCGACTGGTGTCTCGAATCCGCTCCAGGGATGCACCTGTGTGTTTCCTTGGTTTCCCTACAAGTGCCTCTGAGGGGAAAGAAAATCCCCGATGGCTTGCACCCCAGGCCTGCTTTCCCGGACCCGTCCATCGACATCACGGCCTCCTGTAGAGGAGATACGATCGCCGACTCACTGAACGGAGGATCTGTGCTCAGAAACTCTTTCCAAGACATGGAGGCCCTACTAACGAACCTATTTCATCCTTCCCTCCTTCTGGGTTTGTTTTTTTCTTTTTCTTTTTCTTTTTTTCCTTTCTTTCCTTTTTCTCCCCGTTCCTCTCACGTCCGTGCACACGCATACGCACACGCACAACGTGCTGTCTCTCACGGACACGTGGACGCGCACGCGCTCACGCACACAGACACCAGCTCAGCTGTTCCTAGGTTCCAGGCGAGTGACAGAGGAGGGGAAACTGCGAGGGTTCGGACGGAGTAGGCCGCCGTCCCCACCCCACTCCAGCCCACCGCACGTGAACCTCCGTGCCCGATGGAGTGTTTTGGATTCGAGGGACTACAGAGCCGGCCGGCGCCAGAGGAACGCTCTGCCCCTCCCTCCTTTTCTGTCTCTCTGAAGGCTGAAAGAGATGGGAAGACCAGACCGCCTGACCTGCCTCTTGAGAAATCCGTATGCAGGTCGGGAAGCAACAGTGGGAACTGGACATGGACCGACAGACTGGGTTCCAGATTGGGAAAGGAGGACGTCAAGGCTGTATATTGTCACCCTGCTTATTTCACTTCTATGCAGAGGACATCGTGAGAAACGCTGGACTGGAAGACACGCAAGCTGGACTCAAGATGGCCGGGAGAAATAGCGATCCCCTCAGATATGCAGATGACACCACCCTTATGGCAGCAAGGGAAGAGGGGCTAAAAAGCCTCTTGAGGAAAGGGAAAGAGGAGAGTGAACACGTTGGCCTAAAGCTCCACATTCAGAAAACGAAGATCATGGCATGCGGTCCCATCGTGTCGTGGGAAAGAGATGGGGAACCGGTGGAAACAGGGTCAGACTTTATTTTTGGGGGCTCCAGAATCACTGCAGAGGGTGACTGTAGCCATGACGTTCAAAGACGCGGACTCCTGGGAAGAAAAGGGATGACCAACCTAGATAGCATCTTCCAAAGCAGTGACGTGACTTTGCCGACTAAGGTCCGTCTAGTCAAGGCTATGGTTTTTCCTTGCTCGTGGATGGATGTGAGAGCTGGACTGTGAAGGAGGCTGAGCGCCGAAGAATGGATGCTTGTGAACTGTGGTGTTGGAGAAGACTCTCGAGAGTCCCTTGGACTGCAAGGAGATCCAACCAGTCCATTCTGAAGGAGATCAGCCCTGGGATTTCTTTGGAAGGAATGAGGCGGAAGCGGAAACTCCAGTACTTTGGCCACCTCATGAGAAGAGGGGACTCGTTGGAAACAAACTCGGATGCTGGGAGGGATGGGGCGCAGGAGGAGAAGGGGACGGCCGAGGATGAGATGGCTGGATGGCATCACGGACTCGATGGACGTGAGTCTGAGTGAACTCCGGGAGATGGGGATGAACAGGGAGGCCTGGCGTGCTGCGATTCATGGGGTCGCAAAGAGTCGGACACGACTGAGCGACTGAACGGAACGGAACTGGAGGCAGGCAGGAATGAAAACCTCCTCCCACGGAGGGGAAGCTGTCAAGTGACGATGGCTGCCTCGACGCACGTCCACGATCCTCGCACGCATGAGCGGGGTTTCCTGGGTGACAAAACAGGAGGAGACTCCTTTGGCCTGACACGAGGCGAGTGTGTCCCTCGGCCACCCTCCCCACCCCCCAGCCCCCTTCCTCCGCACGGTGCCGAAAGGGGCAGTCTCAAGGTGGAGACATGGAATGGGGGGATGGGGATGGGGATGGGGATGGGGATGGGGATGGGGATGGGGATGGGGATGGGGATGGGGATGGGGATGGGGATGGGGGGAGGGGTGCGTGGGTGGGGCGGATCACCATTCAATGGAGAGAAGCTCGAGGCGAAGTCAGAGGCTCTGACTTGACTGGAAAGCTTTCTGCATTTGAATGAAGCTATCGGACGAGGCCCTGCAGGGGGAGGGTGGGGGAGGGTGGGGGAGGGTGGCGGTGGGGCCCGCAGACAATAGCCCCTGCCTGCCTGCCGGCCTGCAGGCCGGCCTGCCGGGCTGAGGAGGCCCTCTGGCGGCGGCGGGGTCACGCTCCGGACTCCTGCAGCTCAACTCGATCCCTTCAAGGAAACTCCTGGGGTGACTCCTGTCCAGGGAATCATCCAAATGGGCCTGTTTCTGAAAAAGGCCCGAGTCACAGCTGTGACAGATTCTGTGGATCTCTTGACCCATGGATTGACCTGCACCCTCCCTCCCATCCTGTCAGATCCTTTCGACACGCTTGAAGAGGTCTTTGGCCTCGGCCCAGAAAACAGGCCAAGATAAACAAATACGTTTTGGTCTTTTTCTTTTTTTTTTTTTTTTCTTTTGAACAGGGCGAAAACGATGCATGGCCGTGGATTGGAGAGAAGCCTGCTCCCCTCGCGCGCCTGAAGGCAGGGAGTTCTCAGCGGGACAGAAATGACATTCAGGGGACAGAAATGACATTCAGAAATGAACCGTTTAAACTTGGTGACTATGCCAGAACAAATAGTGACACCAAACTTTGATACAGTGCTGTGATTTCCTTCTGGGAGGTTTCAGACCCCTCTCTATTGACCTTTAAGTCGATCATCAGTGTGTTGTCCGTCTCACTGCGTCAAAGCCCCTGCTCCCATCATAACCTCACTGAGATCTGTGATTTCCACCCAATGGACAGAGTCATCACACGCTTAGCTCCACCCAGCTCGTCACGCAACAGCGTGGACGGGCAAGTGCGTGCGTGGGCGCGTGGGCAGGTGGGTGGGTGGGTGCGTGGCTGGGTGCCTGCGTGCGTGCGTGCGTGCGTGGGTGGGTGGGTGCGTCCGTGCGTGCGTCCCTGCGTCCCTGTGCCTTTCGCCTTTCAGATTATGAACCCCGCCCCCTCACCTCTCCCGCTCCCCCGCCCCCCCCCACTGCCTTGTCCTTTGCCTAGCTGTGTCTCTGTGCCACCCACCCTCCACCACACCCACAACCACAGGCGCACCACACACCACGCGCATACCCGCACACACACCCCGCCTGCACACAGCGCACACACACATCCCGACCCCAGACACATACACACACACACACACACACGCAGCACAGGCCGCACACCACACACTCCCCCCTACCCCCTACACACACACACACACACACACACGCACACACACACACACACACACACACACACACACACACTGCGTTGTCCTTTGCCTGGCTGTGTCTCTGGGCCACTGTCTCTGCACGCCCCACCCCCTTCCGGCCACGGCCACGCCCACACCCACAGGCGCATCCCACACGCACACACCCATGGTGCCCACCCGACACACACTCGGCCTCACGTGGAACCTATACACACACCACACACGTTACCCCTCCCACCCACCCCCACCCCCACACACACCCACGCAGCACCACCTGCGCGTGCCCCAGACGCACCACCACACACCGCCTCCTGCCGGGGTCCAGCCCCGTCGGATCCAGGGAATTCGAAGGCGGGGACGGCGTTGGCGTCCTTGGATAAAGACATATTGAATGACAGAGATAGATAGAGAGAGATTAGAAACGGATCGTGTCGTAGGAAAATCAGTGGAGGAAAAGAGGCTGAATCACTTGGAATTCGGCCAGAGAAACGGGGAGCAAGAAAGAAAGAAGCGACGTGGGGGTATCCGTCTTTCCGGAAACGGATCCGATGTCTTTCGTGGTGGGTTTGCTTCTATCCCTCTTGTGACATATAGGGATGACTACAGAGTCACGTGGGGGCCGGGAGTCCCGACCTTTCTCAAAATCAGGTGCTTTCACATACATGTACGGGGGGGGGGGAAAAAAAAATGTCTTAGGGATAATGACATCATCTTCTGGCCCTGAGGCCTGCTGACGTGTGATGATCCTTTCTTTCTGATCCCCAAAACACTTACGTGTTCCGAGGGTGTTTTTTCTTAAACCGGGCACCACCCTCCAGATAAAGTGACATTCCTGTAGGGTGAGGGTGTCGTGAGTTCCAATCAAGAAAGGAACCGATTGAACCCCAAAGTTCACATGAGTCGTCTGAAAGGTGAATACTTATTTCCCCTAGATGCTAGTGATATTCACGATAAGGGCAGGGAACATGGAGATGGAGCAGCAACCATCAGCCCAACACATGAAAATCCTTTCCCCAATGTTGCCCTGAAGGTCTATTTAGTCTTCAGAGAGTGATCGAGTGACATGTTGACATAGCAAGGACCCAGGGATGGGTCGCAAAGGGCAGGGATCGATTCCCAAAGAGAACGTTCCTTCACTCAAAACGTCTAGGATTGCTCCCCTTCAAGACGACTCTCTTTCCTTTTCTACATTCCAACGACATGGATTCATCTATTCCCAGGTGCCTAAGGATATGGAGGCCTGGCGGCCATCATGGACTCGACCGTGAGAAAAGCCCTGTGCTCGCGAAGACTCTCCAGAGACTCCCAGACTCTCTGTGCTGTTTACGGTGGAGAGGGAGCCGACGCTCGTGTGCGTCGTGGCGGGAGGGTGGGTGACCCTGTCACGCGAGCTAGTCTGTCAGCAGAGAGGTTTGACCCGAGACGGCCTTGTCACACCCAGGGCCGGGAGTGAGCCGTCAGGATCGGCCCGACGCGTGAAACACCCTTCACCCACGTCATTCCTGACCAACCCACTAGACTCATCATTTCTAGGTAGACGCTGGCTTTGGGGGTAGATGCTCGGGAACGGGGGGTTTCCTGAGGCTTGATCACGCCTTTGCGTGTGCCAAGCCTCCTTCCTCGTGGCCTTTGCCGTGGGCGGAGTTCCTCGCGCTGGCCCCGGCAATTACAAGGAGACATGTTGTGTATAACTGTGTGATACTTTTTGTCTGGAAACTTTTTCAAAACCGTTTACTAAATGGATTGGAGAGAAACCTGCTCCCCTCGCGCGCCTGAAGGCAGGGAGTTCTCAGCGGGACAGAACCTGCCTTCACTTCTCAGGGGGACCGGGACAGTCCCCTCACCCCGTGCACCCCCAACCCCGAGCCCAGTCCCGTCCCCTCCCCTCCCCGCCCCACCCACCCACCCACGCACGCATGCACGCACCCACACACACACACCCACACCCACACCCACACCCACCCACCCACCCACCCACCCACACACACACACACACACACACACACACAGGCGCGCGCGCACGCTCACCCGGACCCGGCTCCCACCCCCATCTCCTCAACCTCACACCCCCCACCCCCACCCCCACCCCACCCCACCCCACCGCTCCCCTCCCCTCCCCGGCGACGAGGGGGGCCCGGGGAGGGATGGCTGTCTCAGCCCTGGTTCTGAGATGTCCTTTGGGGAACCGCTCTAGGCCGAGACGCCAGCTTGCTGCCCTGCTGCTTGGTGTCCGTCTCCATCAGCCGTGTCCCCGAAAGGCACGTGAGCTCATGGACGACAAAGAGCGCACCCAGAAAACACCAAAGGGTCCTCCTGAACCCAACACGGCCATGTGTATGGATCCACGTAGAGGTCGTGGATCTCCCCATCGGATGCATGAATAGGATCCACACAGACTCGGTTGTGTTTCCGCTTCGATGGGCTGCCCTATCCGGAGAGATCGCGTGGGTCAGCGAGCGAGCAAACACGGAAGGGAACGAACCCAAAACCGCGGCCAAGTCGAGGGAGTGCTGAGCCCGAGGAACTCGCCGATCCCGTGGCATCGTTTGCCATACACAGCCTTTCTCTACGGCAGAGGGAGATGTGGCATGGATCCCCGTGTGGGTCGTCCGTGCCCGAAACCACGCTGCGGAGAGTGGTCGTGTCTCATTCGAATTCTCTCTCAAAAGAGAAACCAGGTCCCATGATGGGATGGTATCTTTGAATGCAAAAGGGGATGACACGTGACAGGAAAATCAAAGTGGAGTCCGCATCGCCAAGAGAGCGCCCCAAAATAGAGAAGGGGAGGGCCATGGAGGAAGAGGTCTGTGTCTCGGTCTGGAAACTCGGAGCACCTCCTGGGGAACAGAGGCCTCCGGATCATCGAAACAGTGTTCCCGACATTCAAGACCCCCTATCACACACACCCTCCCCTTTCCCTACATCACTTGTGACAGTCTATCTACCCTGGAAGAAGAAACAGTTCCTTGTTTGCATGACAGTCCATCATCATTGCTCTCAGGTCGCTTTCCAACCTCACGGAGTTTCAGCTTTCTAAGCCCCCGACTCTTTCCTGGGCAACGTTCCCCCCCGGTTTTTATTCAAACCTGTGTCCCTGCATGGCCATATCGAAGACCCCCAAATAAAGCTTTCTTTTTCTTTCTTTCTTTTCTTTCTTTCTTTCTTTCTTTCTTTCTTTTTTTTTTTTTTGGCGCAGCCGATACTGACTCTTCATGGAAAGACAAGAAAACTAGGTGATTTTATGTGTTTAACTTTCAGGTGTATTGAAATATCATTTCCTTCGTGAAGGACATATGACATCCTTCGTCCTCATGTGTACAGAATGGGGACAAGAGGCACCTGTATGTTGCCAAAGAAGAATGACCACCCAAGCGGTAGCTCATAGCTTTCTCACAAGCCACACAGATCATGACTGGATGTGAAAGAGAGGGAAGTCACTCGGTCGTGTTCGACTCTTTGCGACCCCACGGACTGTAGCCTACCAGGCTCCTCCATCCGTGGACAGTTCCAGGCAAGAATCCTAGAGTGGGTTGCCATTTCCTTCTGCCATTGGACGGGAGGAGAATGATTCATGTCCACTGTCATGGCAACTTTCTCAGATGATCATGCTGCTGCTGCTGCTGCTGCTGCTGCTGCTGCTGCTGCTGCTGCTGCTGCTGCTGCTGCTGCTGCTGCTGCTGCTGCTGCTGCTGCGTTGCTTTGGTCGTGTCCGAATCTGTCCGACCCCACAGACAGTAGCGCACTGGGCACCCCCGTCCCTGGGATTCTCCAGGCAAGAACACTGCAGTGGGTTGCCATGTCCGCCTCCAAGGCGTGAAAGTGAAAAGTGCAAGGGAAGTCGCTCAGTCGTGTCCGACTGTGAGCGACCCCCGTGGACTGCGGCCCACCAGGCTCCTCCCGTCCATGGGATTTTCCGGGCAAGAGGACTGCAGTGGGGCGCCATGGCCTTCTCTGAATAGTACCATACTATAATAATCATGCTGTTCCTTAGAATCACCGTGCTCTTTGTGACGTATACAGTATAGATGTACCTTATCCGTGAAGTCGTTTTTTGTTTTTTTCTTTCCCCCTTACATCAATGCAATATCTTCCCATTTCTCCCTCCCCCAGCCGTTCTGTGATGACCGTCTTCTTTCTTTCTTTCATTCTTTCTTTCTTTTTTGATGGCCATCCATGGCATGTAAGTGGCATGAGAAAGTCTTTTTCTTTCTCTACCTGACTGATTCATTTGGCATCACGCCCTAAGTCACATCCATGCTGTCACCAGACAAGAATGGGTTCGTTCCTGTGGCTCCATGGGACATCTGTTTCTACCTATCGATCGATCTCTATCTGGATCGTGTGTCTTCTTTCCCTCTTCTTCCCTTGATGGACACTCGGGCTGTTTCCCTCTCTTGACCCGTGTGACGGATGCTGCCGTGGACATGGGAGGAGTGCAGATCTCTCTCTGAGATTTAGATTCCGTGTCTCTTTTCTTGAGATGTCTACCCAGAAGTGAGAGTGCTGGAAAGATCGATCACGTCTCGACCACGACTCTTTTCGAAGTCCTCCTGAGGGGATCCAGGGAATGAGCCATTCTTTTCCAATAGACGCCGTTGGAATACCAGTGCGACCGCACACGTCTTAGGGAAGACGGCGCGAACGCGATGGTGCCCGAGGGTGTGGCCGCAGGACGACTCCCCGGTGCCAGCTTTCCACGTCCACAAGCCCCCCGCGGTCGTCGGCAAGTCGTCCCATCCACACGGAGCCACGGTTTTCGTGGGCCGGGGTGGCCTGGGTGCCAGTCGATCCCCAGAGGAATGGAGCGATGACAGACTCCTTGGGGAACAGAGCAGAGAGACGTGGAATTCTTTCCACGAGACGAGTGCGGTGAGAAGAGAACGATGTGAAGTGGTGCCTGGGGAGCCAGAAAGAGTCGCCACAGGAAGGAAAACAGGTCAGACGAGAGGGGAGAAGGGTTCCAAGTGAGCGGAGCACAGCGGGGGAGACGGGCCCAGAAGATGCGAGCAGATGCTGGGGGCACGGCACGCCTGGACCCGTGAGCCCGCAGGGAGCCGAGAGGGATGGCCGTCCGCTGTCTGCAGGTCCGCGTGGGCCGATCTCCAGAGCCCGGACCGGGAAGGACTTCTTCACGAGAACAGGCACGCTCACGGTCCCCACGGGTCACGTCTCCACTGGGCTCTCAGCACTGGAGGGAGAGCTTCCCACACTTCCGATGGCACGGGGAGCTGCGGTTTCTTGATCTCATCTACCGCAGAGTCAGCGAGCTTCCCGAGGGATAGGATAGGACGAGGTATCGGCCGACGGCATCCCGTCCTAGACCCCGTACTGCTTTAAAACCATGGGGCGTCTCTGATTTCTGTGGGGGTGTGCTGTGTCTTCACTGCTGTGCCAGCCGTGCTCTCTCCGTGGAGGAGGGGGCCGCCCTGCGGTTGTGTGTCTGGGCTTCTCGTGGCTGTGGTTCCTCTTGGGGAGCGCGGGCACTGGGGCACGTGGGCTTCGGTGGCCGCTGGGTGTGGGCTCAGCGCTCGCAGTGGCCAGGATCCAGAGCACGGATTCCATCGGCGAGGCCTATGGGCTTCGTGGCTCTGTAGCACGTGGGATCTTCCCTGGCCGGGGATGAAACCCGTGTTTCCTGCGTGGGCACGGGATGGTTTCCTACGGAGCCGCCGGGGAAGCCCCCGTCCCAAACTCGAGATGGATATCCTGACGTCCCCCGCTTGGGATGGGAGAGTTTCTGAACGATCAGGCCCGGAGAAGGGATTGCATCGTGACGGCTTGACCTTCGTGTCTCACAAACCGGCACTCTTGCTGCTTCTTGAAGCGTCCTAGAGAAGAAGACATCGGATTCCACAGGAGATCAGCTCCTTTGACTAGCGTTGGCACGACGGCCACCACAAGGGGGACGGAGAAACACAACAGTTGGTTTCTTTTGGACGATGAGCCCCCCTCTGTGTGTGTGTGTGTGTGTGTGTGTGTGTGTGTGTGTGTGTGTGAGAGAGAGAGAGAGAGAGAGAGAGAGAGAGAGAGAGAGAGAGAGAGAGAGAGAGAGAGGGAGAGAGAGAGAGAGAGAGAGATGCCTTCGTGGTTCTAAAGCAAGAAGCACTGAGGAGTGAAGACATTCTTGAACTCACATAGTTTCCTTCATTTCAGTCGTGATGGTCCAGTGATTTTGGAGGACGACATGGAATGTTTCAGGGTAGATGCTTTTAGAAGGCTGTGAAGGGACTTCCCTGCCTGGTGGTCCAGTGGTGAAGGATCCACCTGCCGAGGAGGCAGGGGGACAGGGTGTTTTCCACCGAACCCCTGATCCGGGACGATGCCACAGGGCTCCGGGCAGGTTCGACACACACCTGCAGAACGGACGGTGCCAGGCGTGAAGGCGAGGGCCCACGGCCCGGGGACCCTGGACGAGGATGACTGACGCGGACGGACACTGCCGTCTCCGTCTCCGTGGAGGTGGGTTGTGGCCAGCACGCTCCTCTGGGGCAGGCTGTTCCTAGGACCGTTGGGGAGCGTGCGCGTGCATGGGAGGAGCAGGGGACCTGAGGGAACTCTCTATCCTCTCTGCTCCACGGGGTCCCCGGAACCCTCATCTGCTCAAAGAGAGGATTCGTCCCGTGGAAAGACAGACCCACACGCGAGTGAACCTCATTTCTGGTTCCCTTGGCTTCTGAAAGCGTGACGGTCAGGTGCATGCAACTCTCTGGCTTTCTGTTCTTCCCGAGATCCCGGCCTGCTCACTGGAAGGACACGAGGAGCCGGATGAGATCTCCCTCTGCACGGCGGTGGCTCCAGCGTGCGCACGTTTCGGTGGCTACGGCTTGTGGAAGCCGAAGCCCCGGTGTGACAGACGCCTGTTTCCACGACGGGTGAACAGTTCTCAGTGCGGGAAGCCCAATCCTTGCCCCTGCCTGTTCGATCTGCAGGGCCTCTGCAAAGGACACACGTGCCCGATCTCATGACCGATCCCCTTTTCGGAGCCAGCCCGGGGCGTCGTCTGTTTCCCGGGCCACAGGCACACACTGGCACTGGGGAGTTGTGTCGTTCCTCCTCCTCGTCCTCCTGCTCCTCCTCCTCGTCCTCGTCCTCCTCCTCCTCTCTGCCCCCACCCTTCCCCCCGCATGCAGGCTCCCCCACACCCCCGCCTGGCCCCGGCCCGTCCGGGTCTCCCCCACCCGCAGAAAAGGCCAGGAAACACATGGTCCCAGGACGACGCAGTCGAGAGAGAGCCAGTGGCAGTCCACTGGGATGCGGGGAGGAGACGCCTGAGCATACCTAGGCCAACACTGCCACCGTGTGGGGTGAGAGGCCGGTGCGAGGAGAGCTCAAGAGTTCAGAGGAGGAGGAAGAGGAGCAGGAGGGAGAGAGGGAGGCGGGGGTGGAGGGGAGGGCCAGGCTGAAGCTGTCTCGGGGCGATGACGTGGAAGAAAACGTTCCCCTTCAGAAGGGCGCTCCGAAGAGAGGAAGAGAGCGTTCCGGCGGGACCTTGAGAGCACCTTCAAGCTGGGAGCGGAGCGGAGCGGAGCGGGGCGGGGTGGGGTGGGGGAGGGAATCGTCCAGACGTAGGAAAGACACCAGGCGCAGAAGGCGAGACCGATTCTTGACCAAAGGGAATCGGATGCTTTTCTGTCCATGTGTTCCATCCTCAGACTCTCATGGGAATCCAGCCAGCCAGCCAGCCAGCCAGCCAGCCAGCCACGATCGTGTCGCTCCTTTTCTGTTCTCTACGTGTTTCATGGCGAGCGAGTGAGAGAGTCTTTCGATGGTTTGCTAGGATGTGTGAATGTCGTGGCACCATGGTACTTGTCAGCGGTGGATGAACAGAACGGCTTCAGCTTTCAGGGTGATCCTGAACTCCCACGCCAAGGGAGGCCTGTGTGTCCCTGTGTGCTGGAGGACACCGTGCTACCCACATCTTGATCTTGGACTGAACACAACCACCGTGGGGAGGGTGTTCGTGGGTTGGCTTCCTTTCCTTTCCCTATGGCACTCACCTGACCGTCCTGTCCACTCTTTGGATCCTTGATCTCCCCCTCGCCCTCGAGGCCATCGGTCCTTTTCTTTCTCCTCCTCCTGCTCCCCGTCCTCCTACTCACCCTAGTTTCTCTCCCCGCCTCCCCACTCCCCGCCCCTCCACACACACACACACACACACACACACACACACACACACACACACACACACGCAAGTCCCGCTCTTCTCAAATGGACCTCTCGCTGACGGCCGACGTTTCCTTTCGCCTTCTTTCCTTCCTCCCGTCCTGCTTCCTTTCCCTTGTGTGTGTGTGTGTGTGTGTGTGTGTGTGTGTGTTTTGTTCCCCCGTTCCTTTTCAGCTGCACCGACGATGTTTTCGAGTGCAGCGCATGACACAGAGATCACCAGGATGCATCTAGTGAGGGACCGTCCGTCACCACTCGGTGTCACGGCGGACGACGTTTGGTGTCGCGACGTGCCCGTGACGCCTGGATTCCCTAAGGGGCAGGTCGCCCCGCTTCCTCTGTCTCCCTCACCAGGGGCGCTCGTTCACTCGTTCTCTCCCCCACCCCGCCCCCCGCCACCGTTTCCCCCGCTCCCTCCTCTGGCCACCCCTCATGTGTTCCGCGGTGGTCTCTTAGGAGCCTGTTTCTCTTGGGTTCTGTTGTGTTCACGGTGTCTCGTTTGGTAGGTACTGCATGGAAACGACGGCTCTGAGGTATTTCATTCAGCATCATCCCCTCTAAAGGTCTCTCCGAGTTCCTGCAGACTGTGAGATTTCATTCCCTTCGGGTGGTTGAGTCCCATTCCTCTGTGTGTGTGTGTGTGTGTGTGTGTGTGTGTGTGTGTGTGTGTGTGTGTGTGTGTGTGAGTGAATGAATAGATACAGGCGTAGGCACACAGACAGAGAGCTCTCTCCTTCTGTGTGTATGGATGTCTACCTAGGTATGGGGGGTCGATCCCACACATACACACGTCCGTATCTTCTTTGTCCCCTCCGTGGGCACTCCGTGGAGTGGCTGGGTTGGGTCGAAGGGGGACTCTTTGGTGGAGTGTTCCGAGGGAATCACAGGACTCTTTTCCCTAGGGATGTGGTTTCTCTCTCTGGGAGGCCCCAGGGGATGAGATGTGATCTCTCTGAGTCCGCCCACATGTTCCTCAGCGGCAGAAAAGGCGCGTTCGATCGATCAGGAGCCACTGTCTTCTGATGTGTCCAACTTGCTGTCGCGATGGCGATTCCAGCTCCTGGGCCTTTCCCCTCCGAAGGAGAAGGATCAATGTCCAGATGAACGCCCCGGGGTGCTTCCGTGAGCCCGCCCCCACCCCCAGCAGCCCCAGCCCAGCCCAGCCCAGCCCTGCCGCTGATTTGTTGTCTCCCCTGTGCTTCTGGGTGTCTGTCTGTTCTCCCTTTCTTTGGAAGGAAGGTGTCTGCTCGGGGCCCCCTGCCTGCCCACTTCGCTCATCGGGGGTTGTTTCCCTTTTGGAGGCTGAGTTGTCTGACGCCTCGATCAGTTTTGGACAGAAAAGCCCCTTTTGCAAGATGCTTGCGCTTTCCCCGGGTATACCCCCCCCCCCCCCCCCCACACACACGGATGTGTGTTTCCGTCCGTGTGTGTCTGTGAGTATCTATATGTACATAGATACACCCATAGATACTCACACGCGCGCACGTAGACATCGACACAGACACGTGGGTATCTGTGCACTTAGGCACGTGTACACGGACTTCTATGGACGTGTGCGGATACACACGCACGTTCGCATATGCGTTTCCGTGTGTGCGCATCTATGCACATGCATCTGCGTGTAGGCACTCTGGACGCCCCCGGGCGCCTGTATGTGCGTACGTGCACGCACGTCTACTTATATAGACGTGTGCGTATCCCGACACATACACACTCGGACGTCTGTGTGGACCTCCAGACGCGATCCGTAGACGTCTCTGGATGTGTCCGTATGCGCGTATGCATGTGTGCATACACGTGTGCATACACACACGAGGACAGATGCGCCTATGGAAGCACGCACGCACGTGTACGCGTATACGTGCACCCACACCTGTGCGTATACATCACACGTATACACACGTGTGCATCTGTACGCGTGGACACGTCCGCCTTGATTTGTACGTATGTGTCTATGGATCCCGACGTATCTGCACATATGAGCATGTGTATCCGTACCTGTGTATATCCGCGTACGTCTGCGTATATATGCCTGAGTCTACGTGTATACACGCAAGCATACACGCACAGTAGAAACGCCTAGGCACACACGGGCGCACACAGACACATGCGTGTTTGTGAGCATGCCCTTCGAACGTGTTTGTCCATACCCATGGGTGCGCGTATATATAGGCGCGAATATGCGTGCGTATACATATGGACGCGCGGATACACACATGTGTATGCGTTCTCTCTCCCCCTCCCCCTCCCCCTCCCCCTCCCCCTCCCCCTCCTCCTCCTCCCTCTCCCTCTCTCTGACTTTTAAGCACCCGGAGCCCTTCTATGACTTGACTTTCCTGCCTGGTGGTTTTGTTTCGTTTCCTTTCTGATCGACTTCACAAAGTTATTTATTCATTTAACTGGCTGTTGTCATGGAACACGGGGTTTATGGAGTGGATCCCTATTGACTCGGTCCGGTCCTCCTCACCTCCACGCCCCTCAGCCGCCCCACCCCCCACCCCCGCCCCCGCCCCCGCCCCCGCCCCCCAGCCCCACCCCCCACCCCCGCCCCTCCCAACCCCCACCCCCGCAGCCCTGCCACCCCAGACCTCCCGCCCGCCCTCCCGCCTGCCTGCCATTCTGGTGTTTGTGGCCAGTTCAGTTATTTTGAAATCCATGTTCTCCTGACCTCAAGTGCACTTTCCCCACCCACCGGCGCCTGCTTGGGTTTGTTGTCTTCGGACTTTGTCACGGTCTCTACCCAGGTTGAGTTGTGTCTTCTCTTGGTGGGGGTTCCGAGTGTGTCTCCTCCTTTTCCTTTCTTGCTCCTGGGCTTGCTTGTCTGCGTCTGCTTTCCAAAGTCCTGCTTTGTTCTCCGAGCAGCGCTCGCCTTGGTTTCGCTTTGCCGGCCCCTCCCTCCCTCCCTCTCTTTCGGGGGAGGGGGGGCCGGGGGAGTCTGCGATGCCGCTCGCTGGTGCCCCTCTCTCCGCCGACCCCGCCCCGAGCCCCCACCGCCCGCCGGCGTCTCCGTGGAATGTCCCCCCAGCACCCCGGAATCGCGTGGGGGAGTGAGTCTCCTTCGTGGCAGCCTCCTGAGGAGATCCTTCCCAGCGTGTCTCCCTTCCTCTGCGGCCGGGGTCGCGTCGCGTCGCGTCGCTCGGCGGCGGAGGCTCCGGGCCGAGCTCGGGCGTTTGGGCGGCCGGCGCGGTGGCGTCCCCGGCGGCCGGCGACAGCCACCCGTCCTCGGGACGTTCGAGTCGCTTGTCGGGAGCCACCTGGCGGCCGCTTGTATATTGTCCCTCCCTTCTGGAGCTTCGGCGAGGCCTCCTTCAGGAGGATTGTGACTCAGCCTCTGGGCCCGAGGCAGAGCTCTCAGACACCGGCGACGCTGGCGGCGACAGTCCCGGTGGCGCCGAGGCCTAGGGACAGTCCTGCTGTCGCCGGAGATTGGTTCTCTAGGTTTCTGAGGAGGGTGACCGTCGCGGCGCACCGCAGCCGGCTTGCGGGGCGGCCTGACCGGGTCGACCAGCATCTCCCCGTGCCCCTGCGGCCGCGGAGACGGACCGCCCGGACCCTACCTGGGCCGGGCCGCCGCGGTGGGCAGGGAGAGGGTCTTCCCTGCCCGGAGCGCCTGGACTCGGGCTCGGCGGTCCGGACTCCTCCTGGGCCGCCCTCAGGAGCGTGTGCTTCGCCCTCGGCCCCGCTCCGGAGGTGGGGACCGGCCCGGACGGTGGCTTGGAGGTCGCCGGAGGGCGCGCCTGGGTCCGGGCCCTCGGGTCCTTCCTGCCCGAGGTGTTTTCCGCGTCGCGCTCCGGAGGTGGGGACCCGAGGGTTGACCGGGGGAGGCGCGTGTGCGGTCCCCCCCGTGGGGTCCGGTCGCCCGAGGCGTCTCCCGGCACCCATGCTTTCTCTTTGTCAAAGTCCTGACGGGTCCGGAGACGTGGATGGACCGGACCCTGCTTCCGCGGGTGGCCGGGGAGGGCGCGCTCGACCCTCCGGCGTGCCCTGGTGGGTCTCGGTCGTCGGACGCGACTTTGGCTCACCCCTCTCCGACTCCCTGAATCCCAGTCAGTCGGGAGGTGGGGACCGGCTCGGGCCGTCCTGGGTGCCCCGTCTAGGACGGTCTGGGCCCCGGGCGCGGTCCCTGGTCGGGGCCCGCTCGTCTCGTGGGAAGCGCCTCGCTGACGGGTCTGTCTTCTGTGTTCCTTTTGCACATCGAAGCCAAATCCCCGTCCGGAGACACGGACGGGCCGGTCCCCCTACCCGCGTGGGTGAAGCGGGGAGGGCGTCCTCGGCCAGCTCCCCCTCTCTCGGTGTCCGCGCCCCCACCCCCACCCCTTTTGCCACCACGCGCCCCTCCCCCCCCCCGGTCGACCAGATGACCCCCCGCCTGCCCCCCGCCGCCCCCCCGCCCCCCCCGCCCCCCCCCCCCCCCCGAGAGCTCGGGGCCTGGTGTGTATGGGGCAGTGTTGGGGACAGGTGGCCGGGACAAGGTTCCGGGGGCCCTCCCTGCGAGTCGTAGATGGGCTCCTCTGTCGCCTGCTGTCATTTCGTCGCCCTTAATAGGCCTTTTTTGCCACCAGGTAAGTGCTGACACGGTCTCCTTTGGTGTTTGCCACCGAGGACTGTGGGTCTCTAGACGCACGCGGGGCTCTGGGCTTCTGGGCCGCCAGCTGGTGCCCGGTTCGTCCCTTGCCGCTGGAGCCGCCCGCCTGGGCCTGTGCGCCGGCTCCTGTGTGGTGTCGTCTGGCTGACCCGACCCACGGTGCCACCTCCGGTCTCTGGGCGACCCGAGGGTGGCGGGGCGAGGTGGCGCGGGTCTTCTACCCTGGGCGCCCCTCGCCCCCGCTGTGGGCACCTGGGGGCGGCTGGGACGACCCCCGCCCTGTGGGCTCCGTGTCAGGTGTTCTCCTCTTGGGGTCGTTGGCCGCTCTCGCCTGAGGCGAGGTGGGGGGGGATGGAGGTTGCCGGCGAGGCTTAAAACGGGCCCCTCTGGTGACTGTCCTCGCCGTGCCTCCCCCCGCCCCACCTTGGCTCCACGGATCGATGTGGTGTGGTCGTGTTCTCCCGGGCCGAGCCTAAGCCGTGCCAGACGAGGGACGGGCGTTCCCAGTGAGCGTGTCCGCTCTTCTCGGTCTGTCCGCGGGGCCCCTCGCTTGTCTTCCCCCCCGCTGCCCATCAGGGAGGGTGAGGAAGGCAGGGGTTGGGTGTGTGGCCTCTGGCCCTGATCTTCGGTCTCCTGCTGTCCCTTGCCTCGGGGCGTCAGTGGGCGCCGTTGGTCTTCTGACACAGCAGATTGCTCCCGCTTCGCCTTCTCGGCGTGTGCCCGGCGAGCGGCCCTCCCTGTGGCGGGGAGGGCTGTGCCGCCGCCGCCGCGCTGCGCGCCCCACGCGGGTGTGCGAGCGTGCCTCGTGTGACCCTCGGCGGTGCCCCTGGAGCGCTCCAGGTCGTCCCTCAGGTGCCTGAGGCCGAGCGGTGGTGTCGTTTCCCTCAACCCGGTGTCCCCCTCGGGTCCCCGCCACGGTGGCGTGGGTGTCCCGAGAGTGGCTCTCTTTTTTGGGGGGGGTCGAGGCGGTAGGGAGAGGCGTGCCTGTTCCCCTCGTCGTGGAGGCCTTGGTGGATGAGGCCTTGCGGGGGGGCGGGACGCGCGGGCTCTGCTCTGGCCCTGACCGCGCACACGCTCGTGTGTGGCGGTCCGCTTCCCTGTACCGCAGACCCCTCCCGCCCAGCTGAGGCCTGGTGGCTGGCGGAGCGCCTCCGTGGGCCCGAAGGTGAGACGGTCCGGGGGAGGGACGGCGCGCCCTCGGTGAGAACGCCTTCTCTAGCGATCCGAGAGGGAGCCTTGGGGTACCGGAGCCCCCAGCCGCTGCCCCTCCCGAGTGCGCAGTGGCCACCGTGGCGACTGCCAGAGCACGTGGGCAGAGCAGAACTCCCCCGCCCTCCGTGGGAGGGGAGGGAGTTGGGTGCGCCGGCCCCGCGGTGGGGCCGTGTGCCGCTCGTTGCCTACCGCGGCCCGCGCCTCCCCCCTCCGCGTC
>NC_091248.1:135392500-135417500 GCF_042477335.2 Ovis canadensis
GGCGCGTGGGTGGGCGCGCGGGTGGGCGCGTGGGTGGGCGCGCGGGTGGGCGCGCGGGTGGGCGCGCGGGTGGGCGCGCGGGTGGGCGCGAGCGTGCTGCGGGCGGGCGCGCGCGGGTGGGCGCGAGCGTGCTGCGGGCGGGCGGGCGCGCGGGTGGGCGCGAGCGTGCTGCGGGCGGGCGCGCGGGTGGGCGCGAGCGTGCTGCGGGCGGGCGCGCGGGTGGGCGCGAGCGTGCTGCGGGCGGGCGCGCGGGCGGGCGCGCGGGCGGGCGCGCGGGCGGGCGCGAGCGTGCTGTGGGCGGGCGGGCGCGCGGGCGGGCGCGCGGCGGGCGCGAGGGCGGGCGCGAACCTGCTGTGGGCGCGCGGGCGCGCGGGCGGGCGCTTTGTGTGCGTGGGTGGTGCGTGCATGAGTGTGTCCGTCTGTGCGTCCCCTGTGCCTTTCACCTTTCAGATTTCGAACCTCGCCCCCGCACCTCTCCCGCACCCCCGCCCCACCTCCCACACACACACTGCCTTGTCCTTTGCCTAGCTGTGTCTGTGTGCCACGCCTGTCCCCTGGGACACCCACAACCACAGGTGCACCCCACACACCGCACGCATGCCCGCACACACACCCCGCCTGCACACGCCACACACCGCACACTCCCCTCCCCATTCCCACCACCACCACCACCCCCCCCCCCCACTACGTTGTCCTGGGCCCGGCTGTGACTCTCCGCCTCGCCTCTGTCTCTGCCCACACACCACATGCTGAGGCCACACACACCCAGCCCCGCCCTCAACGCCACAATCACCGCCCCCCATCCCCACCCCCACCCCGGCCCATAAACTCCCCGTGACCACCGCACACACCACGCCCCTGTACACTTCCCGCCACCCCCACCCCCACCCCCACCCCCACCCCCACCCCCACCCCCACCTCCACCGCCACCCCCACCCACACACACTGCCTTGTCCTTTGCCTAGCTGTGTCTCTGGGCCTCTGTCTCTGCGCCACCACCCGTCGCACCCACAGGCCACACCCACACCCACACCCACAGCGGCACCCTACACACACCACACGCATACCCGCACGCACACCCCGCGTGCACACCGCGCGCACACACATCCGGACCCCAGACACACGCACACCCAGCCGTTTCGCACCCCACCCGCACACCCCGCACACCACACACTCCTCCCCTCCCCCGCCTCCAACCCCCCACCACACACACACACACACACACACACACACACACACACACACACACACACACACACACACACACTGCGTTGTCCTTGGCCTGGCTGTGACTCTCCCCATCTCCTCTGTCTCTGCCCACACACCAAATGCGTAGACACACCCACCCCCCCCAACGCCACACACACACCCCTTGCCCATAAACACCCCAACCCCCGCACACACCGCGGCCCCACACATACCCCGCCCCCCCACCTGTCTCGCACCCCCCTACCCACACACACACTGCATTGTCCTTTGCCTAGCTGTGTCTCTGCGCCAAACCCCCTCCACCACAACCACAGGCGCACCCTACGCACCCCACGAGTACCGGCGCACACACGCCCAGCCTGTTCGCACCCCGCCCGCACACGCCACGCACCACACATTTCCCCCCCGCCCCCCCCAACCACCACCACCAGACACACACACACACTGCGTTGTCCTCGGCCTGGCTGTGATGCTCCACCTCTCCTCTTCTCTCGCTGTGCCCACACACCACATGCGGAGGCCACACGCATCCCATCCCCCCTGCCGGTAAACACCCCGAGACGATGGCACACAACACGCCCGCGCACACATCCCGCTCCTCCACCCCTCCTGCACGCCCCCCCCGCCCCCCCCCCCCCCCCCCCACACACACACACACCCAGCCTTGTCCTTTGCCTAGCTGTGTCTCTGGGGAGAAATACGTATGAACCTTTCAGATGAATCATGTGAACCTTGAGTGACATCAATGCCTTTCTTGATTGGAACTCACGACACCCTCACCCTTTAGGAATGCAACTTTATCCGGAGGGTGGTGCCTGGTTGAAGAAAAAAACACCCTTGGAACACATGAGTGTTTGGGGGATCAGAAGAAAGGATCGTCACACGTCAGCAGGCCTCGTGGCCAGAAGATGATGGAAAAACCCTTAAGACCTTCTTTGGATGGAAAGCACCTGATTTTGACAAAGGTCAGGATTGCTGACCCCCGCGTTGACTCTGGATTCATCCCTATGTGTCACAAAAGGTTAGAAGCAAGCCTACAAAACAAAGGCATGGGATCCGTTTCTGGAAAGACGGATTCCCCTGTGTCGTTTCTCTCTTGCTCCCCGTTTTTCTGGCTGAATTCCCATCTGCAGCGTGGATGTGATTCCACGTCCACCAAGTGATTCAGCCTCTTTTTCGCCACTCATATTTCCTACGACACTATCCGTTGCTAATCTCTCTGTGTATCTATAACGAATTAAATGTTTTCCTAGGACGCCGATTCCATCCCCACCCTCGAATCACCCTGGATCCACCAGGGCTGGACCCCGGCGTCGGTCGGCCGGTCGGTCGGTCGGTCGGTGCGTGCGTGCGTCGGTGGGTGCGGGCGTGCGGTCGAGAATGCTCCCCCTCCCCCTCCCCCACCCCCGTCCGTCTGTCCGTCCGTGCGTCCGTCGTACCTCGCCCAGAGACGTTCCCGCGAAGTGTTGGCGTGTCCCGCTTTCCTGTCCGCCTCGGTGACTGAGCGGAGAAACTGCGCCCTAGGATGGCCCCCCACCCCCACCCCCCCGCCCCCCGCCCCCCGCCCCCGGCCCCGTCTGGCAACGAGTCCCTGCTGGTCTCCCTCGGAGCTTCTATGCTGCGGCCGGCTCTCTGGACAGTGCGTTGGCTGTCGGGCGCCACCTGCCTGTCGGTCGCTTTTTTAGATGGCCCTGCGGGGGGACCACGGAGGGAGCGGGCCGGGCCGGCCAACTCTTGAATGCCCTGGGGCTGTGGAAGGAGGCTCTGCGGGAGCGGCACCTTGGGCCAGAGGTCCATGGGGAGCCACACTTGGGCTTTTTTGCTTGGGATGGGAAATCTCCTTTGGGAAACTTGATTGATTTGGAGAACAGCTATTGGAACCCCAGGGAGGTGACTTTTGGGGGGCTTGTCTCCCCTGGCATGGGGGGAAATCTTCCTTCTCCCGCCAAGGATTTCAAACAGAGCCGCGACAGATCACACGGATCCACTTGCTCCAGTCAGGTTCAGGGGCAGAACGCGAGGACCCAACCTGGCCTGGTGACAGCAAGTCGCGAACAACCCCCCCCCCCCCCCCCCCCCAACTCGGAACACTCCCCTGTCTGCCTGGCCAAAGACAAGTGCTGGCTGGTGGGGGCAGACTCACATTTCACGGGAGTGGTCTTGATCGCGGAGGTGCTGAATGAGCTCAGAAAACACAAGCAGATGATGCGGGATATCCATCCATGCACGTGATCCTTTGCCTGACTGGATCTGTCTCTGCCCGCCCACCACACACACCACACGCAGACCACCCCCCCCCACACACACACACACACACCGTGCCCATACCACACACCCACTGCGTCGTCCTTTGCCTGGCTGCGACTCTCTGCCTCTGTCTCTGCACGCACCACCCACAGGAACACCCTACACACCACACGCATACCCGCACACACACCCCGCCTGCACCCAGCGCGTGCACACACACACATCCCGGAGCCCCCCCCCCCCCCCCCCCCGCCGCCATGCACACACGCGCACACATACCCCCAGCCCGTACGCACCCGGCCCACACACGCCACACACTCCCCCCGCTCCCCCATACACACACACACACACTGCATTGTCCCTGGCCTGGCTGTGGCTGTCTCCCCCTCCTCTGGCTCTGCCCACACACCATATGCGTAGCCACACCCACCCCACCCCCCCCCACCCCCCACCCCCGTCCATAAACCCCACACCCCCGCACACACCACGCCCCCCACACATACCCCGCCTCCCCCACCTATCCCGCACCCCCGCCCCCCCCACCCACACACACTGCCTTGTCCTTTGCCTAGCTGTGTCTCTGGGCCTCTGTCTCTGTGCCCCCACACCCACACCCACACCCACAGCGGCACCCTACACATCACACGCATACCCGCACACACACCCCGCCTGCACACTGCGCACACACACATCCACCCAGACACACGCACACCCAGCCCGGCGTCACACGCCACACACCACACACTCCCCCCCTCCCCTCCCCCCTCCCCTCCCCCCTCCCCTCCCCCCACACTGCGTTGTCCTTGGCCTGGCTGTGACTGTCCCCCCCCTCCTCTGTCTCTATCCACACACCACATGCGTAGCCACACTCCACCCCCCCCGCCCCGCCCCAGCGCCGCGCACACACACACACACACACACACACACACACACACACACCCCAGCCCCCATAAACACCCCACGCCCGCACACACCACGCCCCCACACATACCCTGCCCCCCACCTCTCCCGCCCCCCCCCTCCACCACACACACACTGCCTTGTCCTTTGCCTAGCTGTTTCTCCGCGCCACCCACCCCCCCCACCCGCCACACCCGCCACACCCGCCACACCCACAACCACAGGCGCACCCTACACACCACAGGCATACCCGCACACACACCCCGCCTGCACACAGCGCACACACACATCCCGACCCCAGACACCCACACACCCACACACCCCACCCCCCCCCCCCCACACACACACACCCAGCCCGTTCGCACCCCGCTCGCACAGGCCACACACCACACACTCCCCCCTACCCCCTACACACACGCACACTGCGTTGTCCTTTGCCTGGCTGTGTCTCTGGGCCACTGTCTCTGCACGCCCCACCCTCTTCTGGCCACGGCCACGCCCACACCCACAGGCGCATCCCACACGCACACACCCATGGTGCCCACCCGACACACACTCGGCCTCACGTGGAACCTATACACACACCACACACGTTACCCCTCCCCCCCACCCCCCCACCCACCCACCCCCCACACACACCCACGCAGCACCACCTGCGCGTGCCCCAGACGCACCACCACACACCGCCTCCTGCCGGGGTCCAGCCCCGTCGGATCCAAGGAATTCGAAGGCGGGGACGGCGTTGGCGTCCTTGGATAAAGACATATTGAATGACAGAGATAGAGAGAGATTAGAAACGGATCGTGTCGTAGGAAAATCAGTGGAGGAAAAGAGGCTGAATCACTTGGAATTCGGCCAGAGAAACGGGGAGCAAGAAAGAAAGAAGCGACGTGGGGGTATCCGTCTTTCCGGAAACGGATCCGATGTCTTTCGTGGTGGGTTTGCTTCTATCCCTCTTGTGACATATAGGGATGACTACAGAGTCACGTGGGGGCCGGGAGTCCCGACCTTTCTCAAAATCAGGTGCTTTCACATACATGTACGGGGGGGGGGGAAAAAAAAAATGTCTTAGGGATAATGACATCATCTTCTGGCCCTGAGGCCTGCTGACGTGTGATGATCCTTTCTTTCTGATCCCCAAAACACTTACGTGTTCCGAGGGTGTTTTTTCTTAAACCGGGCACCACCCTCCAGATAAAGTGACATTCCTGTAGGGTGAGGGTGTCGTGAGTTCCAATCAAGAAAGGAACCGATTGAACCCCAAAGTTCACATGAGTCGTCTGAAAGGTGAATACTTATTTCCCCTAGATGCTAGTGATATTCACGATAAGGGCAGGGAACATGGAGATGGAGCAGCAACCATCAGCCCAACACATGAAAATCCTTTCCCCAATGTTGCCCTGAAGGTCTATTTAGTCTTCAGAGAGTGATCGAGTGACATGTTGACATAGCAAGGACCCAGGGATGGGTCGCAAAGGGCAGGGATCGATTCCCAAAGAGAACGTTCCTTCACTCAAAACGTCTAGGATTGCTCCCCTTCAAGACGACTCTCTTTCCTTTTCTACATTCCAACGACATGGATTCATCTATTCCCAGGTGCCTAAGGATATGGAGGCCTGGCGGCCATCACGGACTCGACCGTGAGAAAAGCCCTGTGCTCGCGAAGACTCTCCAGAGACTCCCAGACTCTCTGTGCTGTTTACGGTGGAGAGGGAGCCGACGCTCGTGTGCGTCGTGGCGGGAGGGTGGGTGACCCTGTCACGCGAGCTAGTCTGTCAGCAGAGAGGTTTGACCCGAGACGGCCTTGTCACACCCAGGGCCGGGAGTGAGCCGTCAGGATCGGCCCGACGCGTGAAACACCCTTCACCCACGTCATTCCTGACCAACCCACTAGACTCATCATTTCTAGGTAGACGCTGGCTTTGGGGGTAGATGCTCGGGAACGGGGGGTTTCCTGAGGCTTGATCACGCCTTTGCGAGTGCCAAGCCTCCTTCCTCGCGGCCTTCGCCGTGGTGGGCGGAGTTCCTCGCGCTGGCCCCCGACGGCCTCCCCCCACCCCCTCCGCCCCCACTGTGTGCGTCCCTGTCCCTCTCTTTCTCTTTCCCTTCCTCGCCGTCCCTCTGCCCCTCCCTCCCCTGCCTCCCCCCTTCCCAGGACAGGGTGCCTTTCGGATGAGTCTGCCTGTTGTGCGGACACCCTTGACGTGACGATGGCTACGGTCTGACCTGTCACGCCTGTCACCTGGGGCGGCGGGGTGGGGTGGTGGTCAGACAGGCTTGGGACGCTAGGGATAGCTTTCTCTGTGGAAGGTGGAAGCCTCCCTTCCGTCCCTCGCTGCAGACAAGCAAACGGACCGCAACGGAAAGCGATCTCTACGGATTGACACGCCACCCACTTCACCGAGCAGATCGTAGGAGCCTTCACCCAGAGCTCTTGCGAAATTCTTCAGAACGGGGGTCAGTCTTCCAGTCCCCCGCCATCATCAGGCGAGGTGTAGAGAACCGATGGGAAAGCGTGAGGAATGACTTCTTGCGTGGGGTTGGGTGAACTGAGGAATAGGATGCGAAAGTGCATGCCTGACTTCTTGAGGAAAAAAGGATTGGGGGCGGGGAGGAGCAGGCGGTCCACTTAGGAGGTCGGGTTGAACGTGTACACATACACTGTACGTCAGAACGATCCACGAGCACCAGGATCCTATGCCAGCACGGGAAAGTAGACGTATGACTTTGCAGGAACCTCTGAGGGAAAAGAATCTGAACACCTGAAACGAGCATGACTTTGTAACGCCCCTCCCCGCGCCCCCCTCCCTCCCACCGCCCCCCGACTTCCTTTCTGCCATCAGGGTGGTGTCCTGTGCGTATCTGAGGGGACTGATATTTCTCCCGGCGATCTTGACTCCAGCTCGCGCTTCATCCAGCCCAGCGTTTCTCATGATGTGTACTCAGCCTGTAGGTTACATAAGCAGGGTGGCGATAGACAGCCTTGATGGACTCCTTTCCCTATTTGGAACCAGCCTGTTGGGTTTCCATGTCTAGTTCTAACTGTAGCTTCCTGACCTGCAGAAATACAGATTCCTCCTTTTTTTTTTTTTTTTAAATTCCCTAACCTGGGTGAAAAGCGACAGAGACAGAGAGAAGACAGATGGAGGGACGGACGGACGGACGGACGGACGGACGGGCGGGCGGGCGGGCGGGCGGGCGGGCGGGCGGACGGGCGGGCGGGCGGACGGGCGGGCGGGAAAAAGACAGAAAGAAAAATAAAATAATGAAAGGACCTATACCGTTCCACCTGTTGCTTTCCAGATACAAAGAGAACACAGAGGACCGAAAGGACACAATGTGGAAACTGTGAATTTGGAAAGACGGACGTCCCCTTGGTCCCTTCGTACAACACCCCTGTCGGCAGAAGGCAATCCTTTCCCTTTTTCTCTCGATCTGGTCCTTCCAGACTTCGGAAACTCTCAGTGGAGGATTCTTATCTCCTTGGCGATCGTGATCGCCACGGGTTCCTTAGGGGCCCAGAGGGTCTTTCTGAGAAACGCGGGGACGCACTCCTGGAGACCCGGCTTCCGTCCCTGGGCCAGGAAGGCCTCCTGGAGAAGGACATGGCAACCCGCTCCAGGACCCGACCCTGACGTCTAGAAATCAGCCTCCTAGACTGCCTCTCCCTGCGCCGACTGGTGTCTCGAATCCGCTCCAGGGATGCACCTGTGTGTTTCCTTGGTTTCCCTACAAGTGCCTCTGAGGGGAAAGAAAATCCCCGATGGCTTGCACCCCAGGCCTGCTTTCCCGGACCCGTCCATCGACATCACGGCCTCCTGTAGAGGAGATACGATCGCCGACTCACTGAACGGAGGATCTGTGCTCAGAAACTCTTTCCAAGACATGGAGGCCCTACTAACGAACCTATTTCATCCTTCCCTCCTTCTGGGTTTGTTTTTTTCTTTTTCTTTTTCTTTTTTTCCTTTCTTTCCTTTTTCTCCCCGTTCCTCTCACGTCCGTGCACACGCATACGCACACGCACAACGTGCTGTCTCTCACGGACACGTGGACGCGCACGCGCTCACGCACACAGACACCAGCTCAGCTGTTCCTAGGTTCCAGGCGAGTGACAGAGGAGGGGAAACTGCGAGGGTTCGGACGGAGTAGGCCGCCGTCCCCACCCCACTCCAGCCCACCGCACGTGAACCTCCGTGCCCGATGGAGTGTTTTGGATTCGAGGGACTACAGAGCCGGCCGGCGCCAGAGGAACGCTCTGCCCCTCCCTCCTTTTCTGTCTCTCTGAAGGCTGAAAGAGATGGGAAGACCAGACCGCCTGACCTGCCTCTTGAGAAATCCGTATGCAGGTCGGGAAGCAACAGTGGGAACTGGACATGGACCGACAGACTGGGTTCCAGATTGGGAAAGGAGGACGTCAAGGCTGTATATTGTCACCCTGCTTATTTCACTTCTATGCAGAGGACATCGTGAGAAACGCTGGACTGGAAGACACGCAAGCTGGACTCAAGATGGCCGGGAGAAATAGCGATCCCCTCAGATATGCAGATGACACCACCCTTATGGCAGCAAGGGAAGAGGGGCTAAAAAGCCTCTTGAGGAAAGGGAAAGAGGAGAGTGAACACGTTGGCCTAAAGCTCCACATTCAGAAAACGAAGATCATGGCATGCGGTCCCATCGTGTCGTGGGAAAGAGATGGGGAACCGGTGGAAACAGGGTCAGACTTTATTTTTGGGGGCTCCAGAATCACTGCAGAGGGTGACTGTAGCCATGACGTTCAAAGACGCGGACTCCTGGGAAGAAAAGGGATGACCAACCTAGATAGCATCTTCCAAAGCAGTGACGTGACTTTGCCGACTAAGGTCCGTCTAGTCAAGGCTATGGTTTTTCCTTGCTCGTGGATGGATGTGAGAGCTGGACTGTGAAGGAGGCTGAGCGCCGAAGAATGGATGCTTGTGAACTGTGGTGTTGGAGAAGACTCTCGAGAGTCCCTTGGACTGCAAGGAGATCCAACCAGTCCATTCTGAAGGAGATCAGCCCTGGGATTTCTTTGGAAGGAATGAGGCGGAAGCGGAAACTCCAGTACTTTGGCCACCTCATGAGAAGAGGGGACTCGTTGGAAACAAACTCGGATGCTGGGAGGGATGGGGCGCAGGAGGAGAAGGGGACGGCCGAGGATGAGATGGCTGGATGGCATCACGGACTCGATGGACGTGAGTCTGAGTGAACTCCGGGAGATGGGGATGAACAGGGAGGCCTGGCGTGCTGCGATTCATGGGGTCGCAAAGAGTCGGACACGACTGAGCGACTGAACGGAACGGAACTGGAGGCAGGCAGGAATGAAAACCTCCTCCCACGGAGGGGAAGCTGTCAAGTGACGATGGCTGCCTCGACGCACGTCCACGATCCTCGCACGCATGAGCGGGGTTTCCTGGGTGACAAAACAGGAGGAGACTCCTTTGGCCTGACACGAGGCGAGTGTGTCCCTCGGCCACCCTCCCCACCCCCCAGCCCCCTTCCTCCGCACGGTGCCGAAAGGGGCAGTCTCAAGGTGGAGACATGGAATGGGGGGATGGGGATGGGGATGGGGATGGGGATGGGGATGGGGATGGGGATGGGGATGGGGATGGGGATGGGGATGGGGGGAGGGGTGCGTGGGTGGGGCGGATCACCATTCAATGGAGAGAAGCTCGAGGCGAAGTCAGAGGCTCTGACTTGACTGGAAAGCTTTCTGCATTTGAATGAAGCTATCGGACGAGGCCCTGCAGGGGGAGGGTGGGGGAGGGTGGGGGAGGGTGGCGGTGGGGCCCGCAGACAATAGCCCCTGCCTGCCTGCCGGCCTGCAGGCCGGCCTGCCGGGCTGAGGAGGCCCTCTGGCGGCGGCGGGGTCACGCTCCGGACTCCTGCAGCTCAACTCGATCCCTTCAAGGAAACTCCTGGGGTGACTCCTGTCCAGGGAATCATCCAAATGGGCCTGTTTCTGAAAAAGGCCCGAGTCACAGCTGTGACAGATTCTGTGGATCTCTTGACCCATGGATTGACCTGCACCCTCCCTCCCATCCTGTCAGATCCTTTCGACACGCTTGAAGAGGTCTTTGGCCTCGGCCCAGAAAACAGGCCAAGATAAACAAATACGTTTTGGTCTTTTTCTTTTTTTTTTTTTTTTCTTTTGAACAGGGCGAAAACGATGCATGGCCGTGGATTGGAGAGAAGCCTGCTCCCCTCGCGCGCCTGAAGGCAGGGAGTTCTCAGCGGGACAGAAATGACATTCAGGGGACAGAAATGACATTCAGAAATGAACCGTTTAAACTTGGTGACTATGCCAGAACAAATAGTGACACCAAACTTTGATACAGTGCTGTGAT
This sequence comes from Ovis canadensis, assembly GCF_042477335.2. Taxonomy (NCBI): domain Eukaryota; kingdom Metazoa; phylum Chordata; class Mammalia; order Artiodactyla; family Bovidae; genus Ovis; species Ovis canadensis. The sequence goes on from NC_091248.1 coordinate 135,403,219, forward strand.
TTCCTTCTGGGAGGTTTCAGACCCCTCTCTATTGACCTTTAAGTCGATCATCAGTGTGTTGTCCGTCTCACTGCGTCAAAGCCCCTGCTCCCATCATAACCTCACTGAGATCTGTGATTTCCACCCAATGGACAGAGTCATCACACGCTTAGCTCCACCCAGCTCGTCACGCAACAGCGTGGACGGGCAAGTGCGTGCGTGGGCGCGTGGGCAGGTGGGTGGGTGGGTGCGTGGCTGGGTGCCTGCGTGCGTGCGTGCGTGCGTGGGTGGGTGGGTGCGTCCGTGCGTGCGTCCCTGCGTCCCTGTGCCTTTCGCCTTTCAGATTATGAACCCCGCCCCCTCACCTCTCCCGCTCCCCCGCCCCCCCCCACTGCCTTGTCCTTTGCCTAGCTGTGTCTCTGTGCCACCCACCCTCCACCACACCCACAACCACAGGCGCACCACACACCACGCGCATACCCGCACACACACCCCGCCTGCACACAGCGCACACACACATCCCGACCCCAGACACATACACACACACACACACACACGCAGCACAGGCCGCACACCACACACTCCCCCCTACCCCCTACACACACACACACACACACACACGCACACACACACACACACACACACACACACACACACACACACTGCGTTGTCCTTTGCCTGGCTGTGTCTCTGGGCCACTGTCTCTGCACGCCCCACCCCCTTCCGGCCACGGCCACGCCCACACCCACAGGCGCATCCCACACGCACACACCCATGGTGCCCACCCGACACACACTCGGCCTCACGTGGAACCTATACACACACCACACACGTTACCCCTCCCACCCACCCCCACCCCCACACACACCCACGCAGCACCACCTGCGCGTGCCCCAGACGCACCACCACACACCGCCTCCTGCCGGGGTCCAGCCCCGTCGGATCCAGGGAATTCGAAGGCGGGGACGGCGTTGGCGTCCTTGGATAAAGACATATTGAATGACAGAGATAGATAGAGAGAGATTAGAAACGGATCGTGTCGTAGGAAAATCAGTGGAGGAAAAGAGGCTGAATCACTTGGAATTCGGCCAGAGAAACGGGGAGCAAGAAAGAAAGAAGCGACGTGGGGGTATCCGTCTTTCCGGAAACGGATCCGATGTCTTTCGTGGTGGGTTTGCTTCTATCCCTCTTGTGACATATAGGGATGACTACAGAGTCACGTGGGGGCCGGGAGTCCCGACCTTTCTCAAAATCAGGTGCTTTCACATACATGTACGGGGGGGGGGAAAAAAAAATGTCTTAGGGATAATGACATCATCTTCTGGCCCTGAGGCCTGCTGACGTGTGATGATCCTTTCTTTCTGATCCCCAAAACACTTACGTGTTCCGAGGGTGTTTTTTCTTAAACCGGGCACCACCCTCCAGATAAAGTGACATTCCTGTAGGGTGAGGGTGTCGTGAGTTCCAATCAAGAAAGGAACCGATTGAACCCCAAAGTTCACATGAGTCGTCTGAAAGGTGAATACTTATTTCCCCTAGATGCTAGTGATATTCACGATAAGGGCAGGGAACATGGAGATGGAGCAGCAACCATCAGCCCAACACATGAAAATCCTTTCCCCAATGTTGCCCTGAAGGTCTATTTAGTCTTCAGAGAGTGATCGAGTGACATGTTGACATAGCAAGGACCCAGGGATGGGTCGCAAAGGGCAGGGATCGATTCCCAAAGAGAACGTTCCTTCACTCAAAACGTCTAGGATTGCTCCCCTTCAAGACGACTCTCTTTCCTTTTCTACATTCCAACGACATGGATTCATCTATTCCCAGGTGCCTAAGGATATGGAGGCCTGGCGGCCATCATGGACTCGACCGTGAGAAAAGCCCTGTGCTCGCGAAGACTCTCCAGAGACTCCCAGACTCTCTGTGCTGTTTACGGTGGAGAGGGAGCCGACGCTCGTGTGCGTCGTGGCGGGAGGGTGGGTGACCCTGTCACGCGAGCTAGTCTGTCAGCAGAGAGGTTTGACCCGAGACGGCCTTGTCACACCCAGGGCCGGGAGTGAGCCGTCAGGATCGGCCCGACGCGTGAAACACCCTTCACCCACGTCATTCCTGACCAACCCACTAGACTCATCATTTCTAGGTAGACGCTGGCTTTGGGGGTAGATGCTCGGGAACGGGGGGTTTCCTGAGGCTTGATCACGCCTTTGCGTGTGCCAAGCCTCCTTCCTCGTGGCCTTTGCCGTGGGCGGAGTTCCTCGCGCTGGCCCCGGCAATTACAAGGAGACATGTTGTGTATAACTGTGTGATACTTTTTGTCTGGAAACTTTTTCAAAACCGTTTACTAAATGGATTGGAGAGAAACCTGCTCCCCTCGCGCGCCTGAAGGCAGGGAGTTCTCAGCGGGACAGAACCTGCCTTCACTTCTCAGGGGGACCGGGACAGTCCCCTCACCCCGTGCACCCCCAACCCCGAGCCCAGTCCCGTCCCCTCCCCTCCCCGCCCCACCCACCCACCCACGCACGCATGCACGCACCCACACACACACACCCACACCCACACCCACACCCACCCACCCACCCACCCACCCACACACACACACACACACACACACACACAGGCGCGCGCGCACGCTCACCCGGACCCGGCTCCCACCCCCATCTCCTCAACCTCACACCCCCCACCCCCACCCCCACCCCACCCCACCCCACCGCTCCCCTCCCCTCCCCGGCGACGAGGGGGGCCCGGGGAGGGATGGCTGTCTCAGCCCTGGTTCTGAGATGTCCTTTGGGGAACCGCTCTAGGCCGAGACGCCAGCTTGCTGCCCTGCTGCTTGGTGTCCGTCTCCATCAGCCGTGTCCCCGAAAGGCACGTGAGCTCATGGACGACAAAGAGCGCACCCAGAAAACACCAAAGGGTCCTCCTGAACCCAACACGGCCATGTGTATGGATCCACGTAGAGGTCGTGGATCTCCCCATCGGATGCATGAATAGGATCCACACAGACTCGGTTGTGTTTCCGCTTCGATGGGCTGCCCTATCCGGAGAGATCGCGTGGGTCAGCGAGCGAGCAAACACGGAAGGGAACGAACCCAAAACCGCGGCCAAGTCGAGGGAGTGCTGAGCCCGAGGAACTCGCCGATCCCGTGGCATCGTTTGCCATACACAGCCTTTCTCTACGGCAGAGGGAGATGTGGCATGGATCCCCGTGTGGGTCGTCCGTGCCCGAAACCACGCTGCGGAGAGTGGTCGTGTCTCATTCGAATTCTCTCTCAAAAGAGAAACCAGGTCCCATGATGGGATGGTATCTTTGAATGCAAAAGGGGATGACACGTGACAGGAAAATCAAAGTGGAGTCCGCATCGCCAAGAGAGCGCCCCAAAATAGAGAAGGGGAGGGCCATGGAGGAAGAGGTCTGTGTCTCGGTCTGGAAACTCGGAGCACCTCCTGGGGAACAGAGGCCTCCGGATCATCGAAACAGTGTTCCCGACATTCAAGACCCCCTATCACACACACCCTCCCCTTTCCCTACATCACTTGTGACAGTCTATCTACCCTGGAAGAAGAAACAGTTCCTTGTTTGCATGACAGTCCATCATCATTGCTCTCAGGTCGCTTTCCAACCTCACGGAGTTTCAGCTTTCTAAGCCCCCGACTCTTTCCTGGGCAACGTTCCCCCCCGGTTTTTATTCAAACCTGTGTCCCTGCATGGCCATATCGAAGACCCCCAAATAAAGCTTTCTTTTTCTTTCTTTCTTTTCTTTCTTTCTTTCTTTCTTTCTTTCTTTTTTTTTTTTTTGGCGCAGCCGATACTGACTCTTCATGGAAAGACAAGAAAACTAGGTGATTTTATGTGTTTAACTTTCAGGTGTATTGAAATATCATTTCCTTCGTGAAGGACATATGACATCCTTCGTCCTCATGTGTACAGAATGGGGACAAGAGGCACCTGTATGTTGCCAAAGAAGAATGACCACCCAAGCGGTAGCTCATAGCTTTCTCACAAGCCACACAGATCATGACTGGATGTGAAAGAGAGGGAAGTCACTCGGTCGTGTTCGACTCTTTGCGACCCCACGGACTGTAGCCTACCAGGCTCCTCCATCCGTGGACAGTTCCAGGCAAGAATCCTAGAGTGGGTTGCCATTTCCTTCTGCCATTGGACGGGAGGAGAATGATTCATGTCCACTGTCATGGCAACTTTCTCAGATGATCATGCTGCTGCTGCTGCTGCTGCTGCTGCTGCTGCTGCTGCTGCTGCTGCTGCTGCTGCTGCTGCTGCTGCTGCTGCTGCTGCTGCTGCGTTGCTTTGGTCGTGTCCGAATCTGTCCGACCCCACAGACAGTAGCGCACTGGGCACCCCCGTCCCTGGGATTCTCCAGGCAAGAACACTGCAGTGGGTTGCCATGTCCGCCTCCAAGGCGTGAAAGTGAAAAGTGCAAGGGAAGTCGCTCAGTCGTGTCCGACTGTGAGCGACCCCCGTGGACTGCGGCCCACCAGGCTCCTCCCGTCCATGGGATTTTCCGGGCAAGAGGACTGCAGTGGGGCGCCATGGCCTTCTCTGAATAGTACCATACTATAATAATCATGCTGTTCCTTAGAATCACCGTGCTCTTTGTGACGTATACAGTATAGATGTACCTTATCCGTGAAGTCGTTTTTTGTTTTTTTCTTTCCCCCTTACATCAATGCAATATCTTCCCATTTCTCCCTCCCCCAGCCGTTCTGTGATGACCGTCTTCTTTCTTTCTTTCATTCTTTCTTTCTTTTTTGATGGCCATCCATGGCATGTAAGTGGCATGAGAAAGTCTTTTTCTTTCTCTACCTGACTGATTCATTTGGCATCACGCCCTAAGTCACATCCATGCTGTCACCAGACAAGAATGGGTTCGTTCCTGTGGCTCCATGGGACATCTGTTTCTACCTATCGATCGATCTCTATCTGGATCGTGTGTCTTCTTTCCCTCTTCTTCCCTTGATGGACACTCGGGCTGTTTCCCTCTCTTGACCCGTGTGACGGATGCTGCCGTGGACATGGGAGGAGTGCAGATCTCTCTCTGAGATTTAGATTCCGTGTCTCTTTTCTTGAGATGTCTACCCAGAAGTGAGAGTGCTGGAAAGATCGATCACGTCTCGACCACGACTCTTTTCGAAGTCCTCCTGAGGGGATCCAGGGAATGAGCCATTCTTTTCCAATAGACGCCGTTGGAATACCAGTGCGACCGCACACGTCTTAGGGAAGACGGCGCGAACGCGATGGTGCCCGAGGGTGTGGCCGCAGGACGACTCCCCGGTGCCAGCTTTCCACGTCCACAAGCCCCCCGCGGTCGTCGGCAAGTCGTCCCATCCACACGGAGCCACGGTTTTCGTGGGCCGGGGTGGCCTGGGTGCCAGTCGATCCCCAGAGGAATGGAGCGATGACAGACTCCTTGGGGAACAGAGCAGAGAGACGTGGAATTCTTTCCACGAGACGAGTGCGGTGAGAAGAGAACGATGTGAAGTGGTGCCTGGGGAGCCAGAAAGAGTCGCCACAGGAAGGAAAACAGGTCAGACGAGAGGGGAGAAGGGTTCCAAGTGAGCGGAGCACAGCGGGGGAGACGGGCCCAGAAGATGCGAGCAGATGCTGGGGGCACGGCACGCCTGGACCCGTGAGCCCGCAGGGAGCCGAGAGGGATGGCCGTCCGCTGTCTGCAGGTCCGCGTGGGCCGATCTCCAGAGCCCGGACCGGGAAGGACTTCTTCACGAGAACAGGCACGCTCACGGTCCCCACGGGTCACGTCTCCACTGGGCTCTCAGCACTGGAGGGAGAGCTTCCCACACTTCCGATGGCACGGGGAGCTGCGGTTTCTTGATCTCATCTACCGCAGAGTCAGCGAGCTTCCCGAGGGATAGGATAGGACGAGGTATCGGCCGACGGCATCCCGTCCTAGACCCCGTACTGCTTTAAAACCATGGGGCGTCTCTGATTTCTGTGGGGGTGTGCTGTGTCTTCACTGCTGTGCCAGCCGTGCTCTCTCCGTGGAGGAGGGGGCCGCCCTGCGGTTGTGTGTCTGGGCTTCTCGTGGCTGTGGTTCCTCTTGGGGAGCGCGGGCACTGGGGCACGTGGGCTTCGGTGGCCGCTGGGTGTGGGCTCAGCGCTCGCAGTGGCCAGGATCCAGAGCACGGATTCCATCGGCGAGGCCTATGGGCTTCGTGGCTCTGTAGCACGTGGGATCTTCCCTGGCCGGGGATGAAACCCGTGTTTCCTGCGTGGGCACGGGATGGTTTCCTACGGAGCCGCCGGGGAAGCCCCCGTCCCAAACTCGAGATGGATATCCTGACGTCCCCCGCTTGGGATGGGAGAGTTTCTGAACGATCAGGCCCGGAGAAGGGATTGCATCGTGACGGCTTGACCTTCGTGTCTCACAAACCGGCACTCTTGCTGCTTCTTGAAGCGTCCTAGAGAAGAAGACATCGGATTCCACAGGAGATCAGCTCCTTTGACTAGCGTTGGCACGACGGCCACCACAAGGGGGACGGAGAAACACAACAGTTGGTTTCTTTTGGACGATGAGCCCCCCTCTGTGTGTGTGTGTGTGTGTGTGTGTGTGTGTGTGTGTGTGTGAGAGAGAGAGAGAGAGAGAGAGAGAGAGAGAGAGAGAGAGAGAGAGAGAGAGAGAGAGAGAGAGAGGGAGAGAGAGAGAGAGAGAGAGATGCCTTCGTGGTTCTAAAGCAAGAAGCACTGAGGAGTGAAGACATTCTTGAACTCACATAGTTTCCTTCATTTCAGTCGTGATGGTCCAGTGATTTTGGAGGACGACATGGAATGTTTCAGGGTAGATGCTTTTAGAAGGCTGTGAAGGGACTTCCCTGCCTGGTGGTCCAGTGGTGAAGGATCCACCTGCCGAGGAGGCAGGGGGACAGGGTGTTTTCCACCGAACCCCTGATCCGGGACGATGCCACAGGGCTCCGGGCAGGTTCGACACACACCTGCAGAACGGACGGTGCCAGGCGTGAAGGCGAGGGCCCACGGCCCGGGGACCCTGGACGAGGATGACTGACGCGGACGGACACTGCCGTCTCCGTCTCCGTGGAGGTGGGTTGTGGCCAGCACGCTCCTCTGGGGCAGGCTGTTCCTAGGACCGTTGGGGAGCGTGCGCGTGCATGGGAGGAGCAGGGGACCTGAGGGAACTCTCTATCCTCTCTGCTCCACGGGGTCCCCGGAACCCTCATCTGCTCAAAGAGAGGATTCGTCCCGTGGAAAGACAGACCCACACGCGAGTGAACCTCATTTCTGGTTCCCTTGGCTTCTGAAAGCGTGACGGTCAGGTGCATGCAACTCTCTGGCTTTCTGTTCTTCCCGAGATCCCGGCCTGCTCACTGGAAGGACACGAGGAGCCGGATGAGATCTCCCTCTGCACGGCGGTGGCTCCAGCGTGCGCACGTTTCGGTGGCTACGGCTTGTGGAAGCCGAAGCCCCGGTGTGACAGACGCCTGTTTCCACGACGGGTGAACAGTTCTCAGTGCGGGAAGCCCAATCCTTGCCCCTGCCTGTTCGATCTGCAGGGCCTCTGCAAAGGACACACGTGCCCGATCTCATGACCGATCCCCTTTTCGGAGCCAGCCCGGGGCGTCGTCTGTTTCCCGGGCCACAGGCACACACTGGCACTGGGGAGTTGTGTCGTTCCTCCTCCTCGTCCTCCTGCTCCTCCTCCTCGTCCTCGTCCTCCTCCTCCTCTCTGCCCCCACCCTTCCCCCCGCATGCAGGCTCCCCCACACCCCCGCCTGGCCCCGGCCCGTCCGGGTCTCCCCCACCCGCAGAAAAGGCCAGGAAACACATGGTCCCAGGACGACGCAGTCGAGAGAGAGCCAGTGGCAGTCCACTGGGATGCGGGGAGGAGACGCCTGAGCATACCTAGGCCAACACTGCCACCGTGTGGGGTGAGAGGCCGGTGCGAGGAGAGCTCAAGAGTTCAGAGGAGGAGGAAGAGGAGCAGGAGGGAGAGAGGGAGGCGGGGGTGGAGGGGAGGGCCAGGCTGAAGCTGTCTCGGGGCGATGACGTGGAAGAAAACGTTCCCCTTCAGAAGGGCGCTCCGAAGAGAGGAAGAGAGCGTTCCGGCGGGACCTTGAGAGCACCTTCAAGCTGGGAGCGGAGCGGAGCGGAGCGGGGCGGGGTGGGGTGGGGGAGGGAATCGTCCAGACGTAGGAAAGACACCAGGCGCAGAAGGCGAGACCGATTCTTGACCAAAGGGAATCGGATGCTTTTCTGTCCATGTGTTCCATCCTCAGACTCTCATGGGAATCCAGCCAGCCAGCCAGCCAGCCAGCCAGCCAGCCACGATCGTGTCGCTCCTTTTCTGTTCTCTACGTGTTTCATGGCGAGCGAGTGAGAGAGTCTTTCGATGGTTTGCTAGGATGTGTGAATGTCGTGGCACCATGGTACTTGTCAGCGGTGGATGAACAGAACGGCTTCAGCTTTCAGGGTGATCCTGAACTCCCACGCCAAGGGAGGCCTGTGTGTCCCTGTGTGCTGGAGGACACCGTGCTACCCACATCTTGATCTTGGACTGAACACAACCACCGTGGGGAGGGTGTTCGTGGGTTGGCTTCCTTTCCTTTCCCTATGGCACTCACCTGACCGTCCTGTCCACTCTTTGGATCCTTGATCTCCCCCTCGCCCTCGAGGCCATCGGTCCTTTTCTTTCTCCTCCTCCTGCTCCCCGTCCTCCTACTCACCCTAGTTTCTCTCCCCGCCTCCCCACTCCCCGCCCCTCCACACACACACACACACACACACACACACACACACACACACACACACACACGCAAGTCCCGCTCTTCTCAAATGGACCTCTCGCTGACGGCCGACGTTTCCTTTCGCCTTCTTTCCTTCCTCCCGTCCTGCTTCCTTTCCCTTGTGTGTGTGTGTGTGTGTGTGTGTGTGTGTGTTTTGTTCCCCCGTTCCTTTTCAGCTGCACCGACGATGTTTTCGAGTGCAGCGCATGACACAGAGATCACCAGGATGCATCTAGTGAGGGACCGTCCGTCACCACTCGGTGTCACGGCGGACGACGTTTGGTGTCGCGACGTGCCCGTGACGCCTGGATTCCCTAAGGGGCAGGTCGCCCCGCTTCCTCTGTCTCCCTCACCAGGGGCGCTCGTTCACTCGTTCTCTCCCCCACCCCGCCCCCCGCCACCGTTTCCCCCGCTCCCTCCTCTGGCCACCCCTCATGTGTTCCGCGGTGGTCTCTTAGGAGCCTGTTTCTCTTGGGTTCTGTTGTGTTCACGGTGTCTCGTTTGGTAGGTACTGCATGGAAACGACGGCTCTGAGGTATTTCATTCAGCATCATCCCCTCTAAAGGTCTCTCCGAGTTCCTGCAGACTGTGAGATTTCATTCCCTTCGGGTGGTTGAGTCCCATTCCTCTGTGTGTGTGTGTGTGTGTGTGTGTGTGTGTGTGTGTGTGTGTGTGTGTGTGTGTGTGAGTGAATGAATAGATACAGGCGTAGGCACACAGACAGAGAGCTCTCTCCTTCTGTGTGTATGGATGTCTACCTAGGTATGGGGGGTCGATCCCACACATACACACGTCCGTATCTTCTTTGTCCCCTCCGTGGGCACTCCGTGGAGTGGCTGGGTTGGGTCGAAGGGGGACTCTTTGGTGGAGTGTTCCGAGGGAATCACAGGACTCTTTTCCCTAGGGATGTGGTTTCTCTCTCTGGGAGGCCCCAGGGGATGAGATGTGATCTCTCTGAGTCCGCCCACATGTTCCTCAGCGGCAGAAAAGGCGCGTTCGATCGATCAGGAGCCACTGTCTTCTGATGTGTCCAACTTGCTGTCGCGATGGCGATTCCAGCTCCTGGGCCTTTCCCCTCCGAAGGAGAAGGATCAATGTCCAGATGAACGCCCCGGGGTGCTTCCGTGAGCCCGCCCCCACCCCCAGCAGCCCCAGCCCAGCCCAGCCCAGCCCTGCCGCTGATTTGTTGTCTCCCCTGTGCTTCTGGGTGTCTGTCTGTTCTCCCTTTCTTTGGAAGGAAGGTGTCTGCTCGGGGCCCCCTGCCTGCCCACTTCGCTCATCGGGGGTTGTTTCCCTTTTGGAGGCTGAGTTGTCTGACGCCTCGATCAGTTTTGGACAGAAAAGCCCCTTTTGCAAGATGCTTGCGCTTTCCCCGTGTATACCCCCCCCCCCCCCCCCCACACACACGGATGTGTGTTTCCGTCCGTGTGTGTCTGTGAGTATCTATATGTACATAGATACACCCATAGATACTCACACGCGCGCACGTAGACATCGACACAGACACGTGGGTATCTGTGCACTTAGGCACGTGTACACGGACTTCTATGGACGTGTGCGGATACACACGCACGTTCGCATATGCGTTTCCGTGTGTGCGCATCTATGCACATGCATCTGCGTGTAGGCACTCTGGACGCCCCCGGGCGCCTGTATGTGCGTACGTGCACGCACGTCTACTTATATAGACGTGTGCGTATCCCGACACATACACACTCGGACGTCTGTGTGGACCTCCAGACGCGATCCGTAGACGTCTCTGGATGTGTCCGTATGCGCGTATGCATGTGTGCATACACGTGTGCATACACACACGAGGACAGATGCGCCTATGGAAGCACGCACGCACGTGTACGCGTATACGTGCACCCACACCTGTGCGTATACATCACACGTATACACACGTGTGCATCTGTACGCGTGGACACGTCCGCCTTGATTTGTACGTATGTGTCTATGGATCCCGACGTATCTGCACATATGAGCATGTGTATCCGTACCTGTGTATATCCGCGTACGTCTGCGTATATATGCCTGAGTCTACGTGTATACACGCAAGCATACACGCACAGTAGAAACGCCTAGGCACACACGGGCGCACACAGACACATGCGTGTTTGTGAGCATGCCCTTCGAACGTGTTTGTCCATACCCATGGGTGCGCGTATATATAGGCGCGAATATGCGTGCGTATACATATGGACGCGCGGATACACACATGTGTATGCGTTCTCTCTCCCCCTCCCCCTCCCCCTCCCCCTCCCCCTCCCCCTCCTCCTCCTCCTCTCCCTCTCCCTCTCTCTGACTTTTAAGCACCCGGAGCCCTTCTATGACTTGACTTTCCTGCCTGGTGGTTTTGTTTCGTTTCCTTTCTGATCGACTTCACAAAGTTATTTATTCATTTAACTGGCTGTTGTCATGGAACACGGGGTTTATGGAGTGGATCCCTATTGACTCGGTCCGGTCCTCCTCACCTCCACGCCCCTCAGCCGCCCCACCCCCCACCCCCGCCCCCGCCCCCGCCCCCCAGCCCCACCCCCCACCCCCGCCCCTCCCAACCCCCACCCCCGCAGCCCTGCCACCCCAGACCTCCCGCCCGCCCTCCCGCCTGCCTGCCATTCTGGTGTTTGTGGCCAGTTCAGTTATTTTGAAATCCATGTTCTCCTGACCTCAAGTGCACTTTCCCCACCCACCGGCGCCTGCTTGGGTTTGTTGTCTTCGGACTTTGTCACGGTCTCTACCCAGGTTGAGTTGTGTCTTCTCTTGGTGGGGGTTCCGAGTGTGTCTCCTCCTTTTCCTTTCTTGCTCCTGGGCTTGCTTGTCTGCGTCTGCTTTCCAAAGTCCTGCTTTGTTCTCCGAGCAGCGCTCGCCTTGGTTTCGCTTTGCCGGCCCCTCCCTCCCTCCCTCTCTTTCGGGGGAGGGGGGGCCGGGGGAGTCTGCGATGCCGCTCGCTGGTGCCCCTCTCTCCGCCGACCCCGCCCCGAGCCCCCACCGCCCGCCGGCGTCTCCGTGGAATGTCCCCCCAGCACCCCGGAATCGCGTGGGGGAGTGAGTCTCCTTCGTGGCAGCCTCCTGAGGAGATCCTTCCCAGCGTGTCTCCCTTCCTCTGCGGCCGGGGTCGCGTCGCGTCGCGTCGCTCGGCGGCGGAGGCTCCGGGCCGAGCTCGGGCGTTTGGGCGGCCGGCGCGGTGGCGTCCCCGGCGGCCGGCGACAGCCACCCGTCCTCGGGACGTTCGAGTCGCTTGTCGGGAGCCACCTGGCGGCCGCTTGTATATTGTCCCTCCCTTCTGGAGCTTCGGCGAGGCCTCCTTCAGGAGGATTGTGACTCAGCCTCTGGGCCCGAGGCAGAGCTCTCAGACACCGGCGACGCTGGCGGCGACAGTCCCGGTGGCGCCGAGGCCTAGGGACAGTCCTGCTGTCGCCGGAGATTGGTTCTCTAGGTTTCTGAGGAGGGTGACCGTCGCGGCGCACCGCAGCCGGCTTGCGGGGCGGCCTGACCGGGTCGACCAGCATCTCCCCGTGCCCCTGCGGCCGCGGAGACGGACCGCCCGGACCCTACCTGGGCCGGGCCGCCGCGGTGGGCAGGGAGAGGGTCTTCCCTGCCCGGAGCGCCTGGACTCGGGCTCGGCGGTCCGGACTCCTCCTGGGCCGCCCTCAGGAGCGTGTGCTTCGCCCTCGGCCCCGCTCCGGAGGTGGGGACCGGCCCGGACGGTGGCTTGGAGGTCGCCGGAGGGCGCGCCTGGGTCCGGGCCCTCGGGTCCTTCCTGCCCGAGGTGTTTTCCGCGTCGCGCTCCGGAGGTGGGGACCCGAGGGTTGACCGGGGGAGGCGCGTGTGCGGTCCCCCCCGTGGGGTCCGGTCGCCCGAGGCGTCTCCCGGCACCCATGCTTTCTCTTTGTCAAAGTCCTGACGGGTCCGGAGACGTGGATGGACCGGACCCTGCTTCCGCGGGTGGCCGGGGAGGGCGCGCTCGACCCTCCGGCGTGCCCTGGTGGGTCTCGGTCGTCGGACGCGACTTTGGCTCACCCCTCTCCGACTCCCTGAATCCCAGTCAGTCGGGAGGTGGGGACCGGCTCGGGCCGTCCTGGGTGCCCCGTCTAGGACGGTCTGGGCCCCGGGCGCGGTCCCTGGTCGGGGCCCGCTCGTCTCGTGGGAAGCGCCTCGCTGACGGGTCTGTCTTCTGTGTTCCTTTTGCACATCGAAGCCAAATCCCCGTCCGGAGACACGGACGGGCCGGTCCCCCTACCCGCGTGGGTGAAGCGGGGAGGGCGTCCTCGGCCAGCTCCCCCTCTCTCGGTGTCCGCGCCCCCACCCCCACCCCTTTTGCCACCACGCGCCCCTCCCCCCCCCCGGTCGACCAGATGACCCCCCGCCTGCCCCCCGCCGCCCCCCCGCCCCCCCCGCCCCCCCCCCCCCCCCGAGAGCTCGGGGCCTGGTGTGTATGGGGCAGTGTTGGGGACAGGTGGCCGGGACAAGGTTCCGGGGGCCCTCCCTGCGAGTCGTAGATGGGCTCCTCTGTCGCCTGCTGTCATTTCGTCGCCCTTAATAGGCCTTTTTTGCCACCAGGTAAGTGCTGACACGGTCTCCTTTGGTGTTTGCCACCGAGGACTGTGGGTCTCTAGACGCACGCGGGGCTCTGGGCTTCTGGGCCGCCAGCTGGTGCCCGGTTCGTCCCTTGCCGCTGGAGCCGCCCGCCTGGGCCTGTGCGCCGGCTCCTGTGTGGTGTCGTCTGGCTGACCCGACCCACGGTGCCACCTCCGGTCTCTGGGCGACCCGAGGGTGGCGGGGCGAGGTGGCGCGGGTCTTCTACCCTGGGCGCCCCTCGCCCCCGCTGTGGGCACCTGGGGGCGGCTGGGACGACCCCCGCCCTGTGGGCTCCGTGTCAGGTGTTCTCCTCTTGGGGTCGTTGGCCGCTCTCGCCTGAGGCGAGGTGGGGGGGGATGGAGGTTGCCGGCGAGGCTTAAAACGGGCCCCTCTGGTGACTGTCCTCGCCGTGCCTCCCCCCGCCCCACCTTGGCTCCACGGATCGATGTGGTGTGGTCGTGTTCTCCCGGGCCGAGCCTAAGCCGTGCCAGACGAGGGACGGGCGTTCCCAGTGAGCGTGTCCGCTCTTCTCGGTCTGTCCGCGGGGCCCCTCGCTTGTCTTCCCCCCCGCTGCCCATCAGGGAGGGTGAGGAAGGCAGGGGTTGGGTGTGTGGCCTCTGGCCCTGATCTTCGGTCTCCTGCTGTCCCTTGCCTCGGGGCGTCAGTGGGCGCCGTTGGTCTTCTGACACAGCAGATTGCTCCCGCTTCGCCTTCTCGGCGTGTGCCCGGCGAGCGGCCCTCCCTGTGGCGGGGAGGGCTGTGCCGCCGCCGCCGCGCTGCGCGCCCCACGCGGGTGTGCGAGCGTGCCTCGTGTGACCCTCGGCGGTGCCCCTGGAGCGCTCCAGGTCGTCCCTCAGGTGCCTGAGGCCGAGCGGTGGTGTCGTTTCCCTCAACCCGGTGTCCCCCTCGGGTCCCCGCCACGGTGGCGTGGGTGTCCCGAGAGTGGCTCT
>NC_091248.1:135430000-135455000 GCF_042477335.2 Ovis canadensis
GCCGGCCGGACTGCACTCTCCTCTTGACCTCTGAGTTGGTTGTTGGATTGATGTCTTCTCCGGGTTCTAGTTGGCCTCGTTGGGCTGAGCTGCCAGATGGACCCGCTCTCTGACATGTGCGTTTTCTCTTTAGACGCCTTGAGCTTGTTGCTTTAGGTTATGTGTGTGATGAGTGCAAGCTTTTGCTTTCTGTTTCATCGCCACAATATCAATGCATATTTCTTTTTCTTTTGATGGAATGCGTGTTTCTACCATGAACGTCTCTGTTTCTTTGTCCCATTGTTGGACGTTATTTTTGCTGAAAGGTCTGTCCGTCTGTCCGTCTGTCCGTCTGTCCGTCTGTCCGTCTGTCCGTCTGTCCGTCTGTCCGTCTGTCCGTCCGTGCGTGCGTGCGTGGGCGGGCGGCTGGCTGGCTGGCTGGCTGGCTGGGCGCGTGGGTGGGCGCGTGGGTGGGCGCGTGGGTGGGCGCGCGGGTGGGCGCGTGGGTGGGCGCGCGGGTGGGCGCGCGGGTGGGCGCGCGGGTGGGCGCGCGGGTGGGCGCGAGCGTGCTGCGGGCGGGCGGGCGCGCGGGTGGGCGCGAGCGTGCTGCGGGCGGGCGGGCGCGCGGGTGGGCGCGAGCGTGCTGCGGGCGGGCGCGCGGGTGGGCGCGAGCGTGCTGCGGGCGGGCGCGCGGGTGGGCGCGAGCGTGCTGCGGGCGGGCGCGCGGGCGGGCGCGCGGGCGGGCGCGCGGGCGGGCGCGAGCGTGCTGTGGGCGGGCGGGCGCGCGGGCGGGCGCGCGGCGGGCGCGAGGGCGGGCGCGAACCTGCTGTGGGCGCGCGGGCGCGCGGGCGGGCGCTTTGTGTGCGTGGGTGGTGCGTGCATGAGTGTGTCCGTCTGTGCGTCCCCTGTGCCTTTCACCTTTCAGATTTCGAACCCCGCCCCCTCACCTCTCCCGCACCCCCGCCCCACCTCCCACACACACACTGCCTTGTCCTTTGCCTAGCTGTGTCTGTGTGCCACGCCTGTCCCCTGGGACACCCACAACCACAGGTGCACCCCACACACCGCACGCATGCCCGCACACACACCCCGCCTGCACACGCCACACACCGCACACTCCCCTCCCCATTCCCCCCACCACCACCACCCCCCCCCCCCACTACGTTGTCCTGGGCCCGGCTGTGACTCTCCGCCTCGCCTCTGTCTCTGCCCACACACCACATGCTGAGGCCACACACACCCAGCCCCGCCCTCAACGCCACAATCACCGCCCCCCATCCCCACCCCCACCCCGGCCCATAAACTCCCCGTGACCACCGCACACACCACGCCCCTGTACACTTCCCGCCACCCCCACCCCCACCCCCACCCCCACCCCCACCCCCACCCCCACCTCCACCGCCACCCCCACCCACACACACTGCCTTGTCCTTTGCCTAGCTGTGTCTCTGGGCCTCTGTCTCTGCGCCACCACCCGTCGCACCCACAGGCCACACCCACACCCACACCCACAGCGGCACCCTACACACACCACACGCATACCCGCACGCACACCCCGCGTGCACACCGCGCGCACACACATCCGGACCCCAGACACACGCACACCCAGCCGTTTCGCACCCCACCCGCACACCCCGCACACCACACACTCCTCCCCTCCCCCGCCTCCAACCCCCCACCACACACACACACACACACACACACACACACACACACACACACACACACACACACACTGCGTTGTCCTTGGCCTGGCTGTGACTCTCCCCATCTCCTCTGTCTCTGCCCACACACCAAATGCGTAGACACACCCACCCCCCCCAACGCCACACACACACCCCTGGCCCATAAACACCCCAACCCCCGCACACACCGCGGCCCCACACATACCCCGCCCCCCCACCTGTCTCGCACCCCCCTACCCACACACACACTGCATTGTCCTTTGCCTAGCTGTGTCTCTGCGCCAAACCCCCTCCACCACAACCACAGGCGCACCCTACGCACCCCACGAGTACCGGCGCACACACGCCCAGCCTGTTCGCACCCCGCCCGCACACGCCACGCACCACACATTTCCCCCCCGCCCCCCCCAACCACCACCACCAGACACACACACACACTGCGTTGTCCTCGGCCTGGCTGTGATGCTCCACCTCTCCTCTTCTCTCGCTGTGCCCACACACCACATGCGGAGGCCACACGCATCCCATCCCCCCTGCCGGTAAACACCCCGAGACGATGGCACACAACACGCCCGCGCACACATCCCGCTCCTCCACCCCTCCTGCACGCCCCCCCCGCCCCCCCCCCCCCCCCCCCACACACACACACACCCAGCCTTGTCCTTTGCCTAGCTGTGTCTCTGGGGAGAAATACGTATGAACCTTTCAGATGAATCATGTGAACCTTGAGTGACATCAATGCCTTTCTTGATTGGAACTCACGACACCCTCACCCTTTAGGAATGCAACTTTATCCGGAGGGTGGTGCCTGGTTGAAGAAAAAAACACCCTTGGAACACATGAGTGTTTGGGGGATCAGAAGAAAGGATCGTCACACGTCAGCAGGCCTCGTGGCCAGAAGATGATGGAAAAACCCTTAAGACCTTCTTTGGATGGAAAGCACCTGATTTTGACAAAGGTCAGGATTGCTGACCCCCGCGTTGACTCTGGATTCATCCCTATGTGTCACAAAAGGTTAGAAGCAAGCCTACAAAACAAAGGCATGGGATCCGTTTCTGGAAAGACGGATTCCCCTGTGTCGTTTCTCTCTTGCTCCCCGTTTTTCTGGCTGAATTCCCATCTGCAGCGTGGATGTGATTCCACGTCCACCAAGTGATTCAGCCTCTTTTTCGCCACTCATATTTCCTACGACACTATCCGTTGCTAATCTCTCTGTGTATCTATAACGAATTAAATGTTTTCCTAGGACGCCGATTCCATCCCCACCCTCGAATCACCCTGGATCCACCAGGGCTGGACCCCGGCGTCGGTCGGCCGGTCGGTCGGTCGGTCGGTGCGTGCGTGCGTCGGTGGGTGCGGGCGTGCGGTCGAGAATGCTCCCCCTCCCCCTCCCCCACCCCCGTCCGTCTGTCCGTCCGTGCGTCCGTCGTACCTCGCCCAGAGACGTTCCCGCGAAGTGTTGGCGTGTCCCGCTTTCCTGTCCGCCTCGGTGACTGAGCGGAGAAACTGCGCCCTAGGATGGCCCCCCACCCCCACCCCCCCGCCCCCCGCCCCCCGCCCCCGGCCCCGTCTGGCAACGAGTCCCTGCTGGTCTCCCTCGGAGCTTCTATGCTGCGGCCGGCTCTCTGGACAGTGCGTTGGCTGTCGGGCGCCACCTGCCTGTCGGTCGCTTTTTTAGATGGCCCTGCGGGGGGACCACGGAGGGAGCGGGCCGGGCCGGCCAACTCTTGAATGCCCTGGGGCTGTGGAAGGAGGCTCTGCGGGAGCGGCACCTTGGGCCAGAGGTCCATGGGGAGCCACACTTGGGCTTTTTTGCTTGGGATGGGAAATCTCCTTTGGGAAACTTGATTGATTTGGAGAACAGCTATTGGAACCCCAGGGAGGTGACTTTTGGGGGGCTTGTCTCCCCTGGCATGGGGGGAAATCTTCCTTCTCCCGCCAAGGATTTCAAACAGAGCCGCGACAGATCACACGGATCCACTTGCTCCAGTCAGGTTCAGGGGCAGAACGCGAGGACCCAACCTGGCCTGGTGACAGCAAGTCGCGAACAACCCCCCCCCCCCCCCCCCCAACTCGGAACACTCCCCTGTCTGCCTGGCCAAAGACAAGTGCTGGCTGGTGGGGGCAGACTCACATTTCACGGGAGTGGTCTTGATCGCGGAGGTGCTGAATGAGCTCAGAAAACACAAGCAGATGATGCGGGATATCCATCCATGCACGTGATCCTTTGCCTGACTGGATCTGTCTCTGCCCGCCCACCACACACACCACACGCAGACCACCCCCCCCCACACACACACACACACACCGTGCCCATACCACACACCCACTGCGTCGTCCTTTGCCTGGCTGCGACTCTCTGCCTCTGTCTCTGCACGCACCACCCACAGGAACACCCTACACACCACACGCATACCCGCACACACACCCCGCCTGCACCCAGCGCGTGCACACACACACATCCCGGAGCCCCCCCCCCCCCCCCCCCCGCCGCCATGCACACACGCGCACACATACCCCCAGCCCGTACGCACCCGGCCCACACACGCCACACACTCCCCCCGCTCCCCCATACACACACACACACACTGCATTGTCCCTGGCCTGGCTGTGGCTGTCTCCCCCTCCTCTGGCTCTGCCCACACACCATATGCGTAGCCACACCCACCCCACCCCCCCCCACCCCCCACCCCCGTCCATAAACCCCACACCCCCGCACACACCACGCCCCCCACACATACCCCGCCTCCCCCACCTATCCCGCACCCCCGCCCCCCCCACCCACACACACTGCCTTGTCCTTTGCCTAGCTGTGTCTCTGGGCCTCTGTCTCTGTGCCCCCACACCCACACCCACACCCACAGCGGCACCCTACACATCACACGCATACCCGCACACACACCCCGCCTGCACACTGCGCACACACACATCCACCCAGACACACGCACACCCAGCCCGGCGTCACACGCCACACACCACAAACTCCCCCCCTCCCCTCCCCCCTCCCCTCCCCCCTCCCCTCCCCCCACACTGCGTTGTCCTTGGCGTGGCTGTGACTGTCCCCCCCCTCCTCTGTCTCTATCCACACACCACATGCGTAGCCACACTCCACCCCCCCCGCCCCGCCCCAGCGCCGCGCACACACACACACACACACACACACACACACACACACACCCCAGCCCCCATAAACACCCCACGCCCGCACACACCACGCCCCCACACATACCCTGCCCCCCACCTCTCCCGCCCCCCCCCTCCACCACACACACACTGCCTTGTCCTTTGCCTAGCTGTTTCTCCGCGCCACCCACCCCCCCCACCCGCCACACCCGCCACACCCGCCACACCCACAACCACAGGCGCACCCTACACACCACAGGCATACCCGCACACACACCCCGCCTGCACACAGCGCACACACACATCCCGACCCCAGACACCCACCCACCCACACACCCCACCCCCCCCCCCCCACACACACACACCCAGCCCGTTCGCACCCCGCTCGCACAGGCCACACACCACACACTCCCCCCTACCCCCTACACACACGCACACTGCGTTGTCCTTTGCCTGGCTGTGTCTCTGGGCCACTGTCTCTGCACGCCCCACCCTCTTCTGGCCACGGCCACGCCCACACCCACAGGCGCATCCCACACGCACACACCCATGGTGCCCACCCGACACACACTCGGCCTCACGTGGAACCTATACACACACCACACACGTTACCCCTCCCCCCCACCCCCCCACCCACCCACCCCCCACACACACCCACGCAGCACCACCTGCGCGTGCCCCAGACGCACCACCACACACCGCCTCCTGCCGGGGTCCAGCCCCGTCGGATCCAAGGACTTCGAAGGCGGGGACGGCGTTGGCGTCCTTGGATAAAGACATATTGAATGACAGAGATAGAGAGAGATTAGAAACGGATCGTGTCGTAGGAAAATCAGTGGAGTAAAAGAGGCTGAATCACTTGGAATTCGGCCAGAGAAACGGGGAGCAAGAAAGAAAGAAGCGACGTGGGGGTATCCGTCTTTCCGGAAACGGATCCGATGTCTTTCGTGGTGGGTTTGCTTCTATCCCTCTTGTGACATATAGGGATGACTACAGAGTCACGTGGGGGCCGGGAGTCCCGACCTTTCTCAAAATCAGGTGCTTTCACATACATGTACGGGGGGGGGGGAAAAAAAAAATGTCTTAGGGATAATGACATCATCTTCTGGCCCTGAGGCCTGCTGACGTGTGATGATCCTTTCTTTCTGATCCCCAAAACACTTACGTGTTCCGAGGGTGTTTTTTCTTAAACCGGGCACCACCCTCCAGATAAAGTGACATTCCTGTAGGGTGAGGGTGTCGTGAGTTCCAATCAAGAAAGGAACCGATTGAACCCCAAAGTTCACATGAGTCGTCTGAAAGGTGAATACTTATTTCCCCTAGATGCTAGTGATATTCACGATAAGGGCAGGGAACATGGAGATGGAGCAGCAACCATCAGCCCAACACATGAAAATCCTTTCCCCAATGTTGCCCTGAAGGTCTATTTAGTCTTCAGAGAGTGATCGAGTGACATGTTGACATAGCAAGGACCCAGGGATGGGTCGCAAAGGGCAGGGATCGATTCCCAAAGAGAACGTTCCTTCACTCAAAACGTCTAGGATTGCTCCCCTTCAAGACGACTCTCTTTCCTTTTCTACATTCCAACGACATGGATTCATCTATTCCCAGGTGCCTAAGGATATGGAGGCCTGGCGGCCATCACGGACTCGACCGTGAGAAAAGCCCTGTGCTCGCGAAGACTCTCCAGAGACTCCCAGACTCTCTGTGCTGTTTACGGTGGAGAGGGAGCCGACGCTCGTGTGCGTCGTGGCGGGAGGGTGGGTGACCCTGTCACGCGAGCTAGTCTGTCAGCAGAGAGGTTTGACCCGAGACGGCCTTGTCACACCCAGGGCCGGGAGTGAGCCGTCAGGATCGGCCCGACGCGTGAAACACCCTTCACCCACGTCATTCCTGACCAACCCACTAGACTCATCATTTCTAGGTAGACGCTGGCTTTGGGGGTAGATGCTCGGGAACGGGGGGTTTCCTGAGGCTTGATCACGCCTTTGCGAGTGCCAAGCCTCCTTCCTCGCGGCCTTCGCCGTGGTGGGCGGAGTTCCTCGCGCTGGCCCCCGACGGCCTCCCCCCACCCCCTCCGCCCCCACTGTGTGCGTCCCTGTCCCTCTCTTTCTCTTTCCCTTCCTCGCCGTCCCTCTGCCCCTCCCTCCCCTGCCTCCCCCCTTCCCAGGACAGGGTGCCTTTCGGATGAGTCTGCCTGTTGTGCGGACACCCTTGACGTGACGATGGCTACGGTCTGACCTGTCACGCCTGTCACCTGGGGCGGCGGGGTGGGGTGGTGGTCAGACAGGCTTGGGACGCTAGGGATAGCTTTCTCTGTGGAAGGTGGAAGCCTCCCTTCCGTCCCTCGCTGCAGACAAGCAAACGGACCGCAACGGAAAGCGATCTCTACGGATTGACACGCCACCCACTTCACCGAGCAGATCGTAGGAGCCTTCACCCAGAGCTCTTGCGAAATTCTTCAGAACGGGGGTCAGTCTTCCAGTCCCCCGCCATCATCAGGCGAGGTGTAGAGAACCGATGGGAAAGCGTGAGGAATGACTTCTTGCGTGGGGTTGGGTGAACTGAGGAATAGGATGCGAAAGTGCATGCCTGACTTCTTGAGGAAAAAAGGATTGGGGGCGGGGAGGAGCAGGCGGTCCACTTAGGAGGTCGGGTTGAACGTGTACACATACACTGTACGTCAGAACGATCCACGAGCACCAGGATCCTATGCCAGCACGGGAAAGTAGACGTATGACTTTGCAGGAACCTCTGAGGGAAAAGAATCTGAACACCTGAAACGAGCATGACTTTGTAACGCCCCTCCCCGCGCCCCCCTCCCTCCCACCGCCCCCCGACTTCCTTTCTGCCATCAGGGTGGTGTCCTGTGCGTATCTGAGGGGACTGATATTTCTCCCGGCGATCTTGACTCCAGCTCGCGCTTCATCCAGCCCAGCGTTTCTCATGATGTGTACTCAGCCTGTAGGTTACATAAGCAGGGTGGCGATAGACAGCCTTGATGGACTCCTTTCCCTATTTGGAACCAGCCTGTTGGGTTTCCATGTCTAGTTCTAACTGTAGCTTCCTGACCTGCAGAAATACAGATTCCTCCTTTTTTTTTTTTTTTTAAATTCCCTAACCTGGGTGAAAAGCGACAGAGACAGAGAGAAGACAGATGGAGGGACGGACGGACGGACGGACGGACGGACGGGCGGGCGGGCGGGCGGGCGGGCGGGCGGGCGGACGGGCGGGCGGGCGGACGGGCGGGCGGGAAAAAGACAGAAAGAAAAATAAAATAATGAAAGGACCTATACCGTTCCACCTGTTGCTTTCCAGATACAAAGAGAACACAGAGGACCGAAAGGACACAATGTGGAAACTGTGAATTTGGAAAGACGGACGTCCCCTTGGTCCCTTCGTACAACACCCCTGTCGGCAGAAGGCAATCCTTTCCCTTTTTCTCTCGATCTGGTCCTTCCAGACTTCGGAAACTCTCAGTGGAGGATTCTTATCTCCTTGGCGATCGTGATCGCCACGGGTTCCTTAGGGGCCCAGAGGGTCTTTCTGAGAAACGCGGGGACGCACTCCTGGAGACCCGGCTTCCGTCCCTGGGCCAGGAAGGCCTCCTGGAGAAGGACATGGCAACCCGCTCCAGGACCCGACCCTGACGTCTAGAAATCAGCCTCCTAGACTGCCTCTCCCTGCGCCGACTGGTGTCTCGAATCCGCTCCAGGGATGCACCTGTGTGTTTCCTTGGTTTCCCTACAAGTGCCTCTGAGGGGAAAGAAAATCCCCGATGGCTTGCACCCCAGGCCTGCTTTCCCGGACCCGTCCATCGACATCACGGCCTCCTGTAGAGGAGATACGATCGCCGACTCACTGAACGGAGGATCTGTGCTCAGAAACTCTTTCCAAGACATGGAGGCCCTACTAACGAACCTATTTCATCCTTCCCTCCTTCTGGGTTTGTTTTTTTCTTTTTCTTTTTCTTTTTTTCCTTTCTTTCCTTTTTCTCCCCGTTCCTCTCACGTCCGTGCACACGCATACGCACACGCACAACGTGCTGTCTCTCACGGACACGTGGACGCGCACGCGCTCACGCACACAGACACCAGCTCAGCTGTTCCTAGGTTCCAGGCGAGTGACAGAGGAGGGGAAACTGCGAGGGTTCGGACGGAGTAGGCCGCCGTCCCCACCCCACTCCAGCCCACCGCACGTGAACCTCCGTGCCCGATGGAGTGTTTTGGATTCGAGGGACTACAGAGCCGGCCGGCGCCAGAGGAACGCTCTGCCCCTCCCTCCTTTTCTGTCTCTCTGAAGGCTGAAAGAGATGGGAAGACCAGACCGCCTGACCTGCCTCTTGAGAAATCCGTATGCAGGTCGGGAAGCAACAGTGGGAACTGGACATGGACCGACAGACTGGGTTCCAGATTGGGAAAGGAGGACGTCAAGGCTGTATATTGTCACCCTGCTTATTTCACTTCTATGCAGAGGACATCGTGAGAAACGCTGGACTGGAAGACACGCAAGCTGGACTCAAGATGGCCGGGAGAAATAGCGATCCCCTCAGATATGCAGATGACACCACCCTTATGGCAGCAAGGGAAGAGGGGCTAAAAAGCCTCTTGAGGAAAGGGAAAGAGGAGAGTGAACACGTTGGCCTAAAGCTCCACATTCAGAAAACGAAGATCATGGCATGCGGTCCCATCGTGTCGTGGGAAAGAGATGGGGAACCGGTGGAAACAGGGTCAGACTTTATTTTTGGGGGCTCCAGAATCACTGCAGAGGGTGACTGTAGCCATGACGTTCAAAGACGCGGACTCCTGGGAAGAAAAGGGATGACCAACCTAGATAGCATCTTCCAAAGCAGTGACGTGACTTTGCCGACTAAGGTCCGTCTAGTCAAGGCTATGGTTTTTCCTTGCTCGTGGATGGATGTGAGAGCTGGACTGTGAAGGAGGCTGAGCGCCGAAGAATGGATGCTTGTGAACTGTGGTGTTGGAGAAGACTCTCGAGAGTCCCTTGGACTGCAAGGAGATCCAACCAGTCCATTCTGAAGGAGATCAGCCCTGGGATTTCTTTGGAAGGAATGAGGCGGAAGCGGAAACTCCAGTACTTTGGCCACCTCATGAGAAGAGGGGACTCGTTGGAAACAAACTCGGATGCTGGGAGGGATGGGGCGCAGGAGGAGAAGGGGACGGCCGAGGATGAGATGGCTGGATGGCATCACGGACTCGATGGACGTGAGTCTGAGTGAACTCCGGGAGATGGGGATGAACAGGGAGGCCTGGCGTGCTGCGATTCATGGGGTCGCAAAGAGTCGGACACGACTGAGCGACTGAACGGAACGGAACTGGAGGCAGGCAGGAATGAAAACCTCCTCCCACGGAGGGGAAGCTGTCAAGTGACGATGGCTGCCTCGACGCACGTCCACGATCCTCGCACGCATGAGCGGGGTTTCCTGGGTGACAAAACAGGAGGAGACTCCTTTGGCCTGACACGAGGCGAGTGTGTCCCTCGGCCACCCTCCCCACCCCCCAGCCCCCTTCCTCCGCACGGTGCCGAAAGGGGCAGTCTCAAGGTGGAGACATGGAATGGGGGGATGGGGATGGGGATGGGGATGGGGATGGGGATGGGGATGGGGATGGGGATGGGGATGGGGATGGGGATGGGGGGAGGGGTGCGTGGGTGGGGCGGATCACCATTCAATGGAGAGAAGCTCGAGGCGAAGTCAGAGGCTCTGACTTGACTGGAAAGCTTTCTGCATTTGAATGAAGCTATCGGACGAGGCCCTGCAGGGGGAGGGTGGGGGAGGGTGGGGGAGGGTGGCGGTGGGGCCCGCAGACAATAGCCCCTGCCTGCCTGCCGGCCTGCAGGCCGGCCTGCCGGGCTGAGGAGGCCCTCTGGCGGCGGCGGGGTCACGCTCCGGACTCCTGCAGCTCAACTCGATCCCTTCAAGGAAACTCCTGGGGTGACTCCTGTCCAGGGAATCATCCAAATGGGCCTGTTTCTGAAAAAGGCCCGAGTCACAGCTGTGACAGATTCTGTGGATCTCTTGACCCATGGATTGACCTGCACCCTCCCTCCCATCCTGTCAGATCCTTTCGACACGCTTGAAGAGGTCTTTGGCCTCGGCCCAGAAAACAGGCCAAGATAAACAAATACGTTTTGGTCTTTTTCTTTTTTTTTTTTTTTTCTTTTGAACAGGGCGAAAACGATGCATGGCCGTGGATTGGAGAGAAGCCTGCTCCCCTCGCGCGCCTGAAGGCAGGGAGTTCTCAGCGGGACAGAAATGACATTCAGGGGACAGAAATGACATTCAGAAATGAACCGTTTAAACTTGGTGACTATGCCAGAACAAATAGTGACACCAAACTTTGATACAGTGCTGTGATTTCCTTCTGGGAGGTTTCAGACCCCTCTCTATTGACCTTTAAGTCGATCATCAGTGTGTTGTCCGTCTCACTGCGTCAAAGCCCCTGCTCCCATCATAACCTCACTGAGATCTGTGATTTCCACCCAATGGACAGAGTCATCACACGCTTAGCTCCACCCAGCTCGTCACGCAACAGCGTGGACGGGCAAGTGCGTGCGTGGGCGCGTGGGCAGGTGGGTGGGTGGGTGCGTGGCTGGGTGCCTGCGTGCGTGCGTGCGTGCGTGGGTGGGTGGGTGCGTCCGTGCGTGCGTCCCTGCGTCCCTGTGCCTTTCGCCTTTCAGATTATGAACCCCGCCCCCTCACCTCTCCCGCTCCCCCGCCCCCCCCCACTGCCTTGTCCTTTGCCTAGCTGTGTCTCTGTGCCACCCACCCTCCACCACACCCACAACCACAGGCGCACCACACACCACGCGCATACCCGCACACACACCCCGCCTGCACACAGCGCACACACACATCCCGACCCCAGACACATACACACACACACACACACACGCAGCACAGGCCGCACACCACACACTCCCCCCTACCCCCTACACACACACACACACACACACACGCACACACACACACACACACACACACACACACACACACACACTGCGTTGTCCTTTGCCTGGCTGTGTCTCTGGGCCACTGTCTCTGCACGCCCCACCCCCTTCCGGCCACGGCCACGCCCACACCCACAGGCGCATCCCACACGCACACACCCATGGTGCCCACCCGACACACACTCGGCCTCACGTGGAACCTATACACACACCACACACGTTACCCCTCCCACCCACCCCCACCCCCACACACACCCACGCAGCACCACCTGCGCGTGCCCCAGACGCACCACCACACACCGCCTCCTGCCGGGGTCCAGCCCCGTCGGATCCAGGGAATTCGAAGGCGGGGACGGCGTTGGCGTCCTTGGATAAAGACATATTGAATGACAGAGATAGATAGAGAGAGATTAGAAACGGATCGTGTCGTAGGAAAATCAGTGGAGGAAAAGAGGCTGAATCACTTGGAATTCGGCCAGAGAAACGGGGAGCAAGAAAGAAAGAAGCGACGTGGGGGTATCCGTCTTTCCGGAAACGGATCCGATGTCTTTCGTGGTGGGTTTGCTTCTATCCCTCTTGTGACATATAGGGATGACTACAGAGTCACGTGGGGGCCGGGAGTCCCGACCTTTCTCAAAATCAGGTGCTTTCACATACATGTACGGGGGGGGGGAAAAAAAAATGTCTTAGGGATAATGACATCATCTTCTGGCCCTGAGGCCTGCTGACGTGTGATGATCCTTTCTTTCTGATCCCCAAAACACTTACGTGTTCCGAGGGTGTTTTTTCTTAAACCGGGCACCACCCTCCAGATAAAGTGACATTCCTGTAGGGTGAGGGTGTCGTGAGTTCCAATCAAGAAAGGAACCGATTGAACCCCAAAGTTCACATGAGTCGTCTGAAAGGTGAATACTTATTTCCCCTAGATGCTAGTGATATTCACGATAAGGGCAGGGAACATGGAGATGGAGCAGCAACCATCAGCCCAACACATGAAAATCCTTTCCCCAATGTTGCCCTGAAGGTCTATTTAGTCTTCAGAGAGTGATCGAGTGACATGTTGACATAGCAAGGACCCAGGGATGGGTCGCAAAGGGCAGGGATCGATTCCCAAAGAGAACGTTCCTTCACTCAAAACGTCTAGGATTGCTCCCCTTCAAGACGACTCTCTTTCCTTTTCTACATTCCAACGACATGGATTCATCTATTCCCAGGTGCCTAAGGATATGGAGGCCTGGCGGCCATCATGGACTCGACCGTGAGAAAAGCCCTGTGCTCGCGAAGACTCTCCAGAGACTCCCAGACTCTCTGTGCTGTTTACGGTGGAGAGGGAGCCGACGCTCGTGTGCGTCGTGGCGGGAGGGTGGGTGACCCTGTCACGCGAGCTAGTCTGTCAGCAGAGAGGTTTGACCCGAGACGGCCTTGTCACACCCAGGGCCGGGAGTGAGCCGTCAGGATCGGCCCGACGCGTGAAACACCCTTCACCCACGTCATTCCTGACCAACCCACTAGACTCATCATTTCTAGGTAGACGCTGGCTTTGGGGGTAGATGCTCGGGAACGGGGGGTTTCCTGAGGCTTGATCACGCCTTTGCGTGTGCCAAGCCTCCTTCCTCGTGGCCTTTGCCGTGGGCGGAGTTCCTCGCGCTGGCCCCGGCAATTACAAGGAGACATGTTGTGTATAACTGTGTGATACTTTTTGTCTGGAAACTTTTTCAAAACCGTTTACTAAATGGATTGGAGAGAAACCTGCTCCCCTCGCGCGCCTGAAGGCAGGGAGTTCTCAGCGGGACAGAACCTGCCTTCACTTCTCAGGGGGACCGGGACAGTCCCCTCACCCCGTGCACCCCCAACCCCGAGCCCAGTCCCGTCCCCTCCCCTCCCCGCCCCACCCACCCACCCACGCACGCATGCACGCACCCACACACACACACCCACACCCACACCCACACCCACCCACCCACCCACCCACCCACACACACACACACACACACACACACACAGGCGCGCGCGCACGCTCACCCGGACCCGGCTCCCACCCCCATCTCCTCAACCTCACACCCCCCACCCCCACCCCCACCCCACCCCACCCCACCGCTCCCCTCCCCTCCCCGGCGACGAGGGGGGCCCGGGGAGGGATGGCTGTCTCAGCCCTGGTTCTGAGATGTCCTTTGGGGAACCGCTCTAGGCCGAGACGCCAGCTTGCTGCCCTGCTGCTTGGTGTCCGTCTCCATCAGCCGTGTCCCCGAAAGGCACGTGAGCTCATGGACGACAAAGAGCGCACCCAGAAAACACCAAAGGGTCCTCCTGAACCCAACACGGCCATGTGTATGGATCCACGTAGAGGTCGTGGATCTCCCCATCGGATGCATGAATAGGATCCACACAGACTCGGTTGTGTTTCCGCTTCGATGGGCTGCCCTATCCGGAGAGATCGCGTGGGTCAGCGAGCGAGCAAACACGGAAGGGAACGAACCCAAAACCGCGGCCAAGTCGAGGGAGTGCTGAGCCCGAGGAACTCGCCGATCCCGTGGCATCGTTTGCCATACACAGCCTTTCTCTACGGCAGAGGGAGATGTGGCATGGATCCCCGTGTGGGTCGTCCGTGCCCGAAACCACGCTGCGGAGAGTGGTCGTGTCTCATTCGAATTCTCTCTCAAAAGAGAAACCAGGTCCCATGATGGGATGGTATCTTTGAATGCAAAAGGGGATGACACGTGACAGGAAAATCAAAGTGGAGTCCGCATCGCCAAGAGAGCGCCCCAAAATAGAGAAGGGGAGGGCCATGGAGGAAGAGGTCTGTGTCTCGGTCTGGAAACTCGGAGCACCTCCTGGGGAACAGAGGCCTCCGGATCATCGAAACAGTGTTCCCGACATTCAAGACCCCCTATCACACACACCCTCCCCTTTCCCTACATCACTTGTGACAGTCTATCTACCCTGGAAGAAGAAACAGTTCCTTGTTTGCATGACAGTCCATCATCATTGCTCTCAGGTCGCTTTCCAACCTCACGGAGTTTCAGCTTTCTAAGCCCCCGACTCTTTCCTGGGCAACGTTCCCCCCCGGTTTTTATTCAAACCTGTGTCCCTGCATGGCCATATCGAAGACCCCCACATAAAGCTTTCTTTTTCTTTCTTTCTTTTCTTTCTTTCTTTCTTTCTTTCTTTCTTTTTTTTTTTTTTGGCGCAGCCGATACTGACTCTTCATGGAAAGACAAGAAAACTAGGTGATTTTATGTGTTTAACTTTCAGGTGTATTGAAATATCATTTCCTTCGTGAAGGACATATGACATCCTTCGTCCTCATGTGTACAGAATGGGGACAAGAGGCACCTGTATGTTGCCAAAGAAGAATGACCACCCAAGCGGTAGCTCATAGCTTTCTCACAAGCCACACAGATCATGACTGGATGTGAAAGAGAGGGAAGTCACTCGGTCGTGTTCGACTCTTTGCGACCCCACGGACTGTAGCCTACCAGGCTCCTCCATCCGTGGACAGTTCCAGGCAAGAATCCTAGAGTGGGTTGCCATTTCCTTCTGCCATTGGACGGGAGGAGAATGATTCATGTCCACTGTCATGGCAACTTTCTCAGATGATCATGCTGCTGCTGCTGCTGCTGCTGCTGCTGCTGCTGCTGCTGCTGCTGCTGCTGCTGCTGCTGCTGCTGCTGCTGCTGCTGCTGCTGCGTTGCTTTGGTCGTGTCCGAATCTGTCCGACCCCACAGACAGTAGCGCACTGGGCACCCCCGTCCCTGGGATTCTCCAGGCAAGAACACTGCAGTGGGTTGCCATGTCCGCCTCCAAGGCGTGAAAGTGAAAAGTGCAAGGGAAGTCGCTCAGTCGTGTCCGACTGTGAGCGACCCCCGTGGACTGCGGCCCACCAGGCTCCTCCCGTCCATGGGATTTTCCGGGCAAGAGGACTGCAGTGGGGCGCCATGGCCTTCTCTGAATAGTACCATACTATAATAATCATGCTGTTCCTTAGAATCACCGTGCTCTTTGTGACGTATACAGTATAGATGTACCTTATCCGTGAAGTCGTTTTTTGTTTTTTTCTTTCCCCCTTACATCAATGCAATATCTTCCCATTTCTCCCTCCCCCAGCCGTTCTGTGATGACCGTCTTCTTTCTTTCTTTCATTCTTTCTTTCTTTTTTGATGGCCATCCATGGCATGTAAGTGGCATGAGAAAGTCTTTTTCTTTCTCTACCTGACTGATTCATTTGGCATCACGCCCTAAGTCACATCCATGCTGTCACCAGACAAGAATGGGTTCGTTCCTGTGGCTCCATGGGACATCTGTTTCTACCTATCGATCGATCTCTATCTGGATCGTGTGTCTTCTTTCCCTCTTCTTCCCTTGATGGACACTCGGGCTGTTTCCCTCTCTTGACCCGTGTGACGGATGCTGCCGTGGACATGGGAGGAGTGCAGATCTCTCTCTGAGATTTAGATTCCGTGTCTCTTTTCTTGAGATGTCTACCCAGAAGTGAGAGTGCTGGAAAGATCGATCACGTCTCGACCACGACTCTTTTCGAAGTCCTCCTGAGGGGATCCAGGGAATGAGCCATTCTTTTCCAATAGACGCCGTTGGAATACCAGTGCGACCGCACACGTCTTAGGGAAGACGGCGCGAACGCGATGGTGCCCGAGGGTGTGGCCGCAGGACGACTCCCCGGTGCCAGCTTTCCACGTCCACAAGCCCCCCGCGGTCGTCGGCAAGTCGTCCCATCCACACGGAGCCACGGTTTTCGTGGGCCGGGGTGGCCTGGGTGCCAGTCGATCCCCAGAGGAATGGAGCGATGACAGACTCCTTGGGGAACAGAGCAGAGAGACGTGGAATTCTTTCCACGAGACGAGTGCGGTGAGAAGAGAACGATGTGAAGTGGTGCCTGGGGAGCCAGAAAGAGTCGCCACAGGAAGGAAAACAGGTCAGACGAGAGGGGAGAAGGGTTCCAAGTGAGCGGAGCACAGCGGGGGAGACGGGCCCAGAAGATGCGAGCAGATGCTGGGGGCACGGCACGCCTGGACCCGTGAGCCCGCAGGGAGCCGAGAGGGATGGCCGTCCGCTGTCTGCAGGTCCGCGTGGGCCGATCTCCAGAGCCCGGACCGGGAAGGACTTCTTCACGAGAACAGGCACGCTCACGGTCCCCACGGGTCACGTCTCCACTGGGCTCTCAGCACTGGAGGGAGAGCTTCCCACACTTCCGATGGCACGGGGAGCTGCGGTTTCTTGATCTCATCTACCGCAGAGTCAGCGAGCTTCCCGAGGGATAGGATAGGACGAGGTATCGGCCGACGGCATCCCGTCCTAGACCCCGTACTGCTTTAAAACCATGGGGCGTCTCTGATTTCTGTGGGGGTGTGCTGTGTCTTCACTGCTGTGCCAGCCGTGCTCTCTCCGTGGAGGAGGGGGCCGCCCTGCGGTTGTGTGTCTGGGCTTCTCGTGGCTGTGGTTCCTCTTGGGGAGCGCGGGCACTGGGGCACGTGGGCTTCGGTGGCCGCTGGGTGTGGGCTCAGCGCTCGCAGTGGCCAGGATCCAGAGCACGGATTCCATCGGCGAGGCCTATGGGCTTCGTGGCTCTGTAGCACGTGGGATCTTCCCTGGCCGGGGATGAAACCCGTGTTTCCTGCGTGGGCACGGGATGGTTTCCTACGGAGCCGCCGGGGAAGCCCCCGTCCCAAACTCGAGATGGATATCCTGACGTCCCCCGCTTGGGATGGGAGAGTTTCTGAACGATCAGGCCCGGAGAAGGGATTGCATCGTGACGGCTTGACCTTCGTGTCTCACAAACCGGCACTCTTGCTGCTTCTTGAAGCGTCCTAGAGAAGAAGACATCGGATTCCACAGGAGATCAGCTCCTTTGACTAGCGTTGGCACGACGGCCACCACAAGGGGGACGGAGAAACACAACAGTTGGTTTCTTTTGGACGATGAGCCCCCCTCTGTGTGTGTGTGTGTGTGTGTGTGTGTGTGTGTGTGTGTGAGAGAGAGAGAGAGAGAGAGAGAGAGAGAGAGAGAGAGAGAGAGAGAGAGAGAGAGAGAGGGAGAGAGAGAGAGAGAGAGAGATGCCTTCGTGGTTCTAAAGCAAGAAGCACTGAGGAGTGAAGACATTCTTGAACTCACATAGTTTCCTTCATTTCAGTCGTGATGGTCCAGTGATTTTGGAGGACGACATGGAATGTTTCAGGGTAGATGCTTTTAGAAGGCTGTGAAGGGACTTCCCTGCCTGGTGGTCCAGTGGTGAAGGATCCACCTGCCGAGGAGGCAGGGGGACAGGGTGTTTTCCACCGAACCCCTGATCCGGGACGATGCCACAGGGCTCCGGGCAGGTTCGACACACACCTGCAGAACGGACGGTGCCAGGCGTGAAGGCGAGGGCCCACGGCCCGGGGACCCTGGACGAGGATGACTGACGCGGACGGACACTGCCGTCTCCGTCTCCGTGGAGGTGGGTTGTGGCCAGCACGCTCCTCTGGGGCAGGCTGTTCCTAGGACCGTTGGGGAGCGTGCGCGTGCATGGGAGGAGCAGGGGACCTGAGGGAACTCTCTATCCTCTCTGCTCCACGGGGTCCCCGGAACCCTCATCTGCTCAAAGAGAGGATTCGTCCCGTGGAAAGACAGACCCACACGCGAGTGAACCTCATTTCTGGTTCCCTTGGCTTCTGAAAGCGTGACGGTCAGGTGCATGCAACTCTCTGGCTTTCTGTTCTTCCCGAGATCCCGGCCTGCTCACTGGAAGGACACGAGGAGCCGGATGAGATCTCCCTCTGCACGGCGGTGGCTCCAGCGTGCGCACGTTTCGGTGGCTACGGCTTGTGGAAGCCGAAGCCCCGGTGTGACAGACGCCTGTTTCCACGACGGGTGAACAGTTCTCAGTGCGGGAAGCCCAATCCTTGCCCCTGCCTGTTCGATCTGCAGGGCCTCTGCAAAGGACACACGTGCCCGATCTCATGACCGATCCCCTTTTCGGAGCCAGCCCGGGGCGTCGTCTGTTTCCCGGGCCACAGGCACACACTGGCACTGGGGAGTTGTGTCGTTCCTCCTCCTCGTCCTCCTGCTCCTCCTCCTCGTCCTCGTCCTCCTCCTCCTCTCTGCCCCCACCCTTCCCCCCGCATGCAGGCTCCCCCACACCCCCGCCTGGCCCCGGCCCGTCCGGGTCTCCCCCACCCGCAGAAAAGGCCAGGAAACACATGGTCCCAGGACGACGCAGTCGAGAGAGAGCCAGTGGCAGTCCACTGGGATGCGGGGAGGAGACGCCTGAGCATACCTAGGCCAACACTGCCACCGTGTGGGGTGAGAGGCCGGTGCGAGGAGAGCTCAAGAGTTCAGAGGAGGAGGAAGAGGAGCAGGAGGGAGAGAGGGAGGCGGGGGTGGAGGGGAGGGCCAGGCTGAAGCTGTCTCGGGGCGATGACGTGGAAGAAAACGTTCCCCTTCAGAAGGGCGCTCCGAAGAGAGGAAGAGAGCGTTCCGGCGGGACCTTGAGAGCACCTTCAAGCTGGGAGCGGAGCGGAGCGGAGCGGGGCGGGGTGGGGTGGGGGAGGGAATCGTCCAGACGTAGGAAAGACACCAGGCGCAGAAGGCGAGACCGATTCTTGACCAAAGGGAATCGGATGCTTTTCTGTCCATGTGTTCCATCCTCAGACTCTCATGGGAATCCAGCCAGCCAGCCAGCCAGCCAGCCAGCCAGCCACGATCGTGTCGCTCCTTTTCTGTTCTCTACGTGTTTCATGGCGAGCGAGTGAGAGAGTCTTTCGATGGTTTGCTAGGATGTGTGAATGTCGTGGCACCATGGTACTTGTCAGCGGTGGATGAACAGAACGGCTTCAGCTTTCAGGGTGATCCTGAACTCCCACGCCAAGGGAGGCCTGTGTGTCCCTGTGTGCTGGAGGACACCGTGCTACCCACATCTTGATCTTGGACTGAACACAACCACCGTGGGGAGGGTGTTCGTGGGTTGGCTTCCTTTCCTTTCCCTATGGCACTCACCTGACCGTCCTGTCCACTCTTTGGATCCTTGATCTCCCCCTCGCCCTCGAGGCCATCGGTCCTTTTCTTTCTCCTCCTCCTGCTCCCCGTCCTCCTACTCACCCTAGTTTCTCTCCCCGCCTCCCCACTCCCCGCCCCGCCACACACACACACACACACACACACACACACACACACACACACACACACACGCAAGTCCCGCTCTTCTCAAATGGACCTCTCGCTGACGGCCGACGTTTCCTTTCGCCTTCTTTCCTTCCTCCCGTCCTGCTTCCTTTCCCTTGTGTGTGTGTGTGTGTGTGTGTGTGTGTGTGTTTTGTTCCCCCGTTCCTTTTCAGCTGCACCGACGATGTTTTCGAGTGCAGCGCATGACACAGAGATCACCAGGATGCATCTAGTGAGGGACCGTCCGTCACCACTCGGTGTCACGGCGGACGACGTTTGGTGTCGCGACGTGCCCGTGACGCCTGGATTCCCTAAGGGGCAGGTCGCCCCGCTTCCTCTGTCTCCCTCACCAGGGGCGCTCGTTCACTCGTTCTCTCCCCCACCCCGCCCCCCGCCACCGTTTCCCCCGCTCCCTCCTCTGGCCACCCCTCATGTGTTCCGCGGTGGTCTCTTAGGAGCCTGTTTCTCTTGGGTTCTGTTGTGTTCACGGTGTCTCGTTTGGTAGGTACTGCATGGAAACGACGGCTCTGAGGTATTTCATTCAGCATCATCCCCTCTAAAGGTCTCTCCGAGTTCCTGCAGACTGTGAGATTTCATTCCCTTCGGGTGGTTGAGTCCCATTCCTCTGTGTGTGTGTGTGTGTGTGTGTGTGTGTGTGTGTGTGTGTGTGTGTGTGTGTGTGAGTGAATGAATAGATACAGGCGTAGGCACACAGACAGAGAGCTCTCTCCTTCTGTGTGTATGGATGTCTACCTAGGTATGGGGGGTCGATCCCACACATACACACGTCCGTATCTTCTTTGTCCCCTCCGTGGGCACTCCGTGGAGTGGCTGGGTTGGGTCGAAGGGGGACTCTTTGGTGGAGTGTTCCGAGGGAATCACAGGACTCTTTTCCCTAGGGATGTGGTTTCTCTCTCTGGGAGGCCCCAGGGGATGAGATGTGATCTCTCTGAGTCCGCCCACATGTTCCTCAGCGGCAGAAAAGGCGCGTTCGATCGATCAGGAGCCACTGTCTTCTGATGTGTCCAACTTGCTGTCGCGATGGCGATTCCAGCTCCTGGGCCTTTCCCCTCCGAAGGAGAAGGATCAATGTCCAGATGAACGCCCCGGGGTGCTTCCGTGAGCCCGCCCCCACCCCCAGCAGCCCCAGCCCAGCCCAGCCCAGCCCTGCCGCTGATTTGTTGTCTCCCCTGTGCTTCTGGGTGTCTGTCTGTTCTCCCTTTCTTTGGAAGGAAGGTGTCTGCTCGGGGCCCCCTGCCTGCCCACTTCGCTCATCGGGGGTTGTTTCCCTTTTGGAGGCTGAGTTGTCTGACGCCTCGATCAGTTTTGGACAGAAAAGCCCCTTTTGCAAGATGCTTGCGCTTTCCCCGTGTATACCCCCCCCCCCCCCCCCACACACACGGATGTGTGTTTCCGTCCGTGTGTGTCTGTGAGTATCTATATGTACATAGATACACCCATAGATACTCACACGCGCGCACGTAGACATCGACACAGACACGTGGGTATCTGTGCACTTAGGCACGTGTACACGGACTTCTATGGACGTGTGCGGATACACACGCACGTTCGCATATGCGTTTCCGTGTGTGCGCATCTATGCACATGCATCTGCGTGTAGGCACTCTGGACGCCCCCGGGCGCCTGTATGTGCGTACGTGCACGCACGTCTACTTATATAGACGTGTGCGTATCCCGACACATACACACTCGGACGTCTGTGTGGACCTCCAGACGCGATCCGTAGACGTCTCTGGATGTGTCCGTATGCGCGTATGCATGTGTGCATACACGTGTGCATACACACACGAGGACAGATGCGCCTATGGAAGCACGCACGCACGTGTACGCGTATACGTGCACCCACACCTGTGCGTATACATCACACGTATACACACGTGTGCATCTGTACGCGTGGACACGTCCGCCTTGATTTGTACGTATGTGTCTATGGATCCCGACGTATCTGCACATATGAGCATGTGTATCCGTACCTGTGTATATCCGCGTACGTCTGCGTATATATGCCTGAGTCTACGTGTATACACGCAAGCATACACGCACAGTAGAAACGCCTAGGCACACACGGGCGCACACAGACACATGCGTGTTTGTGAGCATGCCCTTCGAACGTGTTTGTCCATACCCATGGGTGCGCGTATATATAGGCGCGAATATGCGTGCGTATACATATGGACGCGCGGATACACACATGTGTATGCGTTCTCTCTCCCCCTCCCCCTCCCCCTCCCCCTCCCCCTCCCCCTCCTCCTCCTCCTCTCCCTCTCCCTCTCTCTGACTTTTAAGCACCCGGAGCCCTTCTATGACTTGACTTTCCTGCCTGGTGGTTTTGTTTCGTTTCCTTTCTGATCGACTTCACAAAGTTATTTATTCATTTAACTGGCTGTTGTCATGGAACACGGGGTTTATGGAGTGGATCCCTATTGACTCGGTCCGGTCCTCCTCACCTCCACGCCCCTCAGCCGCCCCACCCCCCACCCCCGCCCCCGCCCCCGCCCCCGCCCCCCAGCCCCACCCCCCACCCCCGCCCCTCCCAACCCCCACCCCCGCAGCCCTGCCACCCCAGACCTCCCGCCCGCCCTCCCGCCTGCCTGCCATTCTGGTGTTTGTGGCCAGTTCAGTTATTTTGAAATCCATGTTCTCCTGACCTCAAGTGCACTTTCCCCACCCACCGGCGCCTGCTTGGGTTTGTTGTCTTCGGACTTTGTCACGGTCTCTACCCAGGTTGAGTTGTGTCTTCTCTTGGTGGGGGTTCCGAGTGTGTCTCCTCCTTTTCCTTTCTTGCTCCTGGGCTTGCTTGTCTGCGTCTGCTTTCCAAAGTCCTGCTTTGTTCTCCGAGCAGCGCTCGCCTTGGTTTCGCTTTGCCGGCCCCTCCCTCCCTCCCTCTCTTTCGGGGGAGGGGGGGCCGGGGGAGTCTGCGATGCCGCTCGCTGGTGCCCCTCTCTCCGCCGACCCCGCCCCGAGCCCCCACCGCCCGCCGGCGTCTCCGTGGAATGTCCCCCCAGCACCCCGGAATCGCGTGGGGGAGTGAGTCTCCTTCGTGGCAGCCTCCTGAGGAGATCCTTCCCAGCGTGTCTCCCTTCCTCTGCGGCCGGGGTCGCGTCGCGTCGCGTCGCTCGGCGGCGGAGGCTCCGGGCCGAGCTCGGGCGTTTGGGCGGCCGGCGCGGTGGCGTCCCCGGCGGCCGGCGACAGCCACCCGTCCTCGGGACGTTCGAGTCGCTTGTCGGGAGCCACCTGGCGGCCGCTTGTATATTGTCCCTCCCTTCTGGAGCTTCGGCGAGGCCTCCTTCAGGAGGATTGTGACTCAGCCTCTGGGCCCGAGGCAGAGCTCTCAGACACCGGCGACGCTGGCGGCGACAGTCCCGGTGGCGCCGAGGCCTAGGGACAGTCCTGCTGTCGCCGGAGATTGGTTCTCTAGGTTTCTGAGGAGGGTGACCGTCGCGGCGCACCGCAGCCGGCTTGCGGGGCGGCCTGACCGGGTCGACCAGCATCTCCCCGTGCCCCTGCGGCCGCGGAGACGGACCGCCCGGACCCTACCTGGGCCGGGCCGCCGCGGTGGGCAGGGAGAGGGTCTTCCCTGCCCGGAGCGCCTGGACTCGGGCTCGGCGGTCCGGACTCCTCCTGGGCCGCCCTCAGGAGCGTGTGCTTCGCCCTCGGCCCCGCTCCGGAGGTGGGGACCGGCCCGGACGGTGGCTTGGAGGTCGCCGGAGGGCGCGCCTGGGTCCGGGCCCTCGGGTCCTTCCTGCCCGAGGTGTTTTCCGCGTCGCGCTCCGGAGGTGGGGACCCGAGGGTTGACCGGGGGAGGCGCGTGTGCGGTCCCCCCCGTGGGGTCCGGTCGCCCGAGGCGTCTCCCGGCACCCATGCTTTCTCTTTGTCAAAGTCCTGACGGGTCCGGAGACGTGGATGGACCGGACCCTGCTTCCGCGGGTGGCCGGGGAGGGCGCGCTCGACCCTCCGGCGTGCCCTGGTGGGTCTCGGTCGTCGGACGCGACTTTGGCTCACCCCTCTCCGACTCCCTGAATCCCAGTCAGTCGGGAGGTGGGGACCGGCTCGGGCCGTCCTGGGTGCCCCGTCTAGGACGGTCTGGGCCCCGGGCGCGGTCCCTGGTCGGGGCCCGCTCGTCTCGTGGGAAGCGCCTCGCTGACGGGTCTGTCTTCTGTGTTCCTTTTGCACATCGAAGCCAAATCCCCGTCCGGAGACACGGACGGGCCGGTCCCCCTACCCGCGTGGGTGAAGCGGGGAGGGCGTCCTCGGCCAGCTCCCCCTCTCTCGGTGTCCGCGCCCCCACCCCCACCCCTTTTGCCACCACGCGCCCCTCCCCCCCCCCGGTCGACCAGATGACCCCCCGCCTGCCCCCCGCCGCCCCCCCGCCCCCCCCGCCCCCCCCCCCCCCCCGAGAGCTCGGGGCCTGGTGTGTATGGGGCAGTGTTGGGGACAGGTGGCCGGGACAAGGTTCCGGGGGCCCTCCCTGCGAGTCGTAGATGGGCTCCTCTGTCGCCTGCTGTCATTTCGTCGCCCTTAATAGGCCTTTTTTGCCACCAGGTAAGTGCTGACACGGTCTCCTTTGGTGTTTGCCACCGAGGACTGTGGGTCTCTAGACGCACGCGGGGCTCTGGGCTTCTGGGCCGCCAGCTGGTGCCCGGTTCGTCCCTTGCCGCTGGAGCCGCCCGCCTGGGCCTGTGCGCCGGCTCCTGTGTGGTGTCGTCTGGCTGACCCGACCCACGGTGCCACCTCCGGTCTCTGGGCGACCCGAGGGTGGCGGGGCGAGGTGGCGCGGGTCTTCTACCCTGGGCGCCCCTCGCCCCCGCTGTGGGCACCTGGGGGCGGCTGGGACGACCCCCGCCCTGTGGGCTCCGTGTCAGGTGTTCTCCTCTTGGGGTCGTTGGCCGCTCTCGCCTGAGGCGAGGTGGGGGGGGATGGAGGTTGCCGGCGAGGCTTAAAACGGGCCCCTCTGGTGACTGTCCTCGCCGTGCCTCCCCCCGCCCCACCTTGGCTCCACGGATCGATGTGGTGTGGTCGTGTTCTCCCGGGCCGAGCCTAAGCCGTGCCAGACGAGGGACGGGCGTTCC
>NC_091248.1:135460000-135462500 GCF_042477335.2 Ovis canadensis
CGGTCTGCCTCGGCCGGTCGTCGTCGGTCGGTCGTCCCGCCGCCCTGGGCCCGTCGCGCGGTCGCCGGGCGCCTCCCCCCGCCCCTCCGGGCCGCGGGGCTCTGTCCCGCCCCCGCCCCCACCCCCCCACGCCTCCCGGCCGCTTGTGTGTCTCCGTCCGGGTTCTCCCGTCCTCTCGGCTCCCCCCCTGCCCGCTGGGCGCCAAGCTTCCCGTCGGAGCCCCTGCCCGCTGCCCGCCGCCCTCGGTGGTGGTGGCGGGGGGAAGGGTGCCCGGGAACGCGGGCGCGGGTAGGGGGGGCCCCCCCACCCCCGGTGGTTGGGGGAGAGCGGATGGGGGAGGTCCGGCGGGGCCGGGCCCGTACGGGGCGGCGTGTGAGGGCGCGGCGGTGGGGAAAAAGGGCTCTGCCCCGTTCCGGGGGGACGGGTGGGGCTGGCTGTCCGGCGCCCGGTGGTGGGGCCCTCCGGGCGGCGGTCGACCGGCGCGCGGCGCGGGCGCCCCGTGTGTCACGGGCCGGCAGCGCCGAGGCCCGCGCGCGGCCGCGGGCGGGGACGCGGCGGTCGGTGGTCGGCGTCGGGGCGGGGGCCCGCGGGGCCGCGCCGTGCCCCTCGCCCGCCTCCCCCTTTCCAGGTACCTAGCGCGTCCCGGCGCGGAGGTTTAAAGACCCCTGGGGGGGGTCGCCCGTCCGCCTTGGGGTCGGGGCGGTCGGGCCCGCGGGGAGTCCGGAGGTGCCTCCCGTCTCCCCCGGACTCCGCCCGTCCCCCGAGGGGCCGGGGTGGGCGCGCGGCGTGGCCGCGCCACGGTCACGGCCGCCGCGGCCGTCGGGAGGGGGCTACCCGGCGGTCGTCGCGTGGGCCGTGGCCGTGCGCGGTGCGTGCGCGCGCCCCTCCCGCGTCCCCGGGGGAAGGGTGGGAACCCCCCGGGCGCCTGTGGGGTGCCCGCACCCACCCTGGCGTGTGGGCGCCGGGTGCCCCGTCGTGTGAAACCTTTCCCGACCCCTCCGGTCTGCTGTTTTCTGTCTGACTTGGCCGGCCGGAGGCAACCCCCTCGCCCGCCACCAGACTCCCACCTCCGGGGAGGGAGCTGGGGGCGGCGGCGGGACGTGTGCCGTGCCAGCGGCGGGTCTCCCGCCGAAGCGAAACGCTTGACGAAGCTCGTACGACTCTTAGCGGTGGATCACTCGGCTCGTGCGTCGATGAAGAACGCAGCTAGCTGCGAGAATTAATGTGAATTGCAGGACACATTGATCATCGACACTTCGAACGCACTTGCGGCCCCGGGTTCCTCCCGGGGCTACGCCTGTCTGAGCGTCGCTTGACGATCAATCGCCCCTCCGGGGTGCGCGGCTGGGGGCTGTCCTCGCAGGGCCCGCCGGGCCCTCCGTCCCCCTAAGTGCAGACACGGCGTCCCCCCGAAGGCTCTGTGGCCGTGGGGGAGATGCCGCCCGCGAGAAGGGAGAAGGGGACCGTGAGCTCGCGCCGAGGCCCCCCCCTGGCCCGCCGGGCCTCCTGGGGTCGGTCTTCGCCCCTGGGAGCGCGTCCTCGCGCCGCAAGCGGCCTCTGGGTGTTGCTGCCCCCGGGGTGTCGGGGGTCGGGGACGGTCTCGCGCCACGCGGTGGCGGGGGTGGGGCCCCGTGGTGGTGGCGGCGGTGGGGTCGCGTCTTCCGGTCCGCCCGGCTGGCGCCCCCCTCTCCCCCACGCCTGCGGTGCCTTCCCCGCCGCCGTGCGTCCGCGGCCCGTGCCCGCTTCCCGGCCACACGCCCCGCGGCTCTCGCCCCGTCGGGACGGGCGGTTCGCGCCCGAGGCCGAGTGCGCGTGCGCGTCCGCGCCCCGGGGACGCGTGCCTCGGCGGCGACCCGCGGGACGCCGCGGCGTCTGCCCGCCGCTGCGCGCCCTCCCCCCGGGCTGCGGCCGTGCCGCGGCTCGCGCCCTGGAGCTCCCGCCGCCACGGCGGGGGCGGTGGCGGGGGCCGGGGGAGATAGGGGGCGCGCGGTGCGTCCGTCGCCCGCTCGGGCTTTGGGCGCCCGCGCGTGCCCCGGCCCTCTCCCCGGCCCCCTCACGCGTCCACCTCTCCGTCCGTCCCGTGGCAGCCGGCTCGTGCTCCCCGCCCCGCCTCGGCCTCTCCCTCTCCGCCCGCCGGCCGCCGCCGCCGCTGCCGCCGCCGCCGACGACGCCGCCGCCTCCTCCTCCCGGAGGGGCGACGGGTAGTCGGGGGTCGGTCGGTCGGTCGGTAGGGGTGCCGCGTGTGCGCGGGGAAGGGGGGCGGCCCGGGGCGGTCGGCCGCGGGCCTCCGCGTCTCCCCCTTCTCGGGACCCTCCTCGCGGGCTCCCTCGCGCCCGCGCGCGCGGGCCCTCCGAGACGCGACCTCAGATCAGACGTGGCGACCCGCTGAATTTAAGCATATTAGTCAGCGGAGGAAAAGAAACTAACCAGGATTCCCTCAGTAACGGCGAGTGAACAGGGAAGAGCCCAGCGCCGAATCCCCGCCCCGCGGTGGGGCGCG
>NC_091248.1:135470000-135495000 GCF_042477335.2 Ovis canadensis
ACACGCCACGCACCACACATTTCCCCCCCGCCCCCCCCAACCACCACCACCAGACACACACACACACTGCGTTGTCCTCGGCCTGGCTGTGATGCTCCACCTCTCCTCTTCTCTCGCTGTGCCCACACACCACATGCGGAGGCCACACGCATCCCATCCCCCCTGCCGGTAAACACCCCGAGACGATGGCACACAACACGCCCGCGCACACATCCCGCTCCTCCACCCCTCCTGCACGCCCCCCCCGCCCCCCCCCCCCCCCCCCCCACACACACACACCCAGCCTTGTCCTTTGCCTAGCTGTGTCTCTGGGGAGAAATACGTATGAACCTTTCAGATGAATCATGTGAACCTTGAGTGACATCAATGCCTTTCTTGATTGGAACTCACGACACCCTCACCCTTTAGGAATGCAACTTTATCCGGAGGGTGGTGCCTGGTTGAAGAAAAAAACACCCTTGGAACACATGAGTGTTTGGGGGATCAGAAGAAAGGATCGTCACACGTCAGCAGGCCTCGTGGCCAGAAGATGATGGAAAAACCCTTAAGACCTTCTTTGGATGGAAAGCACCTGATTTTGACAAAGGTCAGGATTGCTGACCCCCGCGTTGACTCTGGATTCATCCCTATGTGTCACAAAAGGTTAGAAGCAAGCCTACAAAACAAAGGCATGGGATCCGTTTCTGGAAAGACGGATTCCCCTGTGTCGTTTCTCTCTTGCTCCCCGTTTTTCTGGCTGAATTCCCATCTGCAGCGTGGATGTGATTCCACGTCCACCAAGTGATTCAGCCTCTTTTTCGCCACTCATATTTCCTACGACACTATCCGTTGCTAATCTCTCTGTGTATCTATAACGAATTAAATGTTTTCCTAGGACGCCGATTCCATCCCCACCCTCGAATCACCCTGGATCCACCAGGGCTGGACCCCGGCGTCGGTCGGCCGGTCGGTCGGTCGGTCGGTGCGTGCGTGCGTCGGTGGGTGCGGGCGTGCGGTCGAGAATGCTCCCCCTCCCCCTCCCCCACCCCCGTCCGTCTGTCCGTCCGTGCGTCCGTCGTACCTCGCCCAGAGACGTTCCCGCGAAGTGTTGGCGTGTCCCGCTTTCCTGTCCGCCTCGGTGACTGAGCGGAGAAACTGCGCCCTAGGATGGCCCCCCACCCCCACCCCCCCGCCCCCCGCCCCCCGCCCCCGGCCCCGTCTGGCAACGAGTCCCTGCTGGTCTCCCTCGGAGCTTCTATGCTGCGGCCGGCTCTCTGGACAGTGCGTTGGCTGTCGGGCGCCACCTGCCTGTCGGTCGCTTTTTTAGATGGCCCTGCGGGGGGACCACGGAGGGAGCGGGCCGGGCCGGCCAACTCTTGAATGCCCTGGGGCTGTGGAAGGAGGCTCTGCGGGAGCGGCACCTTGGGCCAGAGGTCCATGGGGAGCCACACTTGGGCTTTTTTGCTTGGGATGGGAAATCTCCTTTGGGAAACTTGATTGATTTGGAGAACAGCTATTGGAACCCCAGGGAGGTGACTTTTGGGGGGCTTGTCTCCCCTGGCATGGGGGGAAATCTTCCTTCTCCCGCCAAGGATTTCAAACAGAGCCGCGACAGATCACACGGATCCACTTGCTCCAGTCAGGTTCAGGGGCAGAACGCGAGGACCCAACCTGGCCTGGTGACAGCAAGTCGCGAACAACCCCCCCCCCCCCCCCCCCAACTCGGAACACTCCCCTGTCTGCCTGGCCAAAGACAAGTGCTGGCTGGTGGGGGCAGACTCACATTTCACGGGAGTGGTCTTGATCGCGGAGGTGCTGAATGAGCTCAGAAAACACAAGCAGATGATGCGGGATATCCATCCATGCACGTGATCCTTTGCCTGACTGGATCTGTCTCTGCCCGCCCACCACACACACCACACGCAGACCACCCCCCCCCACACACACACACACACACCGTGCCCATACCACACACCCACTGCGTCGTCCTTTGCCTGGCTGCGACTCTCTGCCTCTGTCTCTGCACGCACCACCCACAGGAACACCCTACACACCACACGCATACCCGCACACACACCCCGCCTGCACCCAGCGCGTGCACACACACACATCCCGGAGCCCCCCCCCCCCCCCCCCCGCCGCCATGCACACACGCGCACACATACCCCCAGCCCGTACGCACCCGGCCCACACACGCCACACACTCCCCCCGCTCCCCCATACACACACACACACACTGCATTGTCCCTGGCCTGGCTGTGGCTGTCTCCCCCTCCTCTGGCTCTGCCCACACACCATATGCGTAGCCACACCCACCCCACCCCCCCCCACCCCCCACCCCCGTCCATAAACCCCACACCCCCGCACACACCACGCCCCCCACACATACCCCGCCTCCCCCACCTATCCCGCACCCCCGCCCCCCCCACCCACACACACTGCCTTGTCCTTTGCCTAGCTGTGTCTCTGGGCCTCTGTCTCTGTGCCCCCACACCCACACCCACACCCACAGCGGCACCCTACAC
Organism: Ovis canadensis; assembly: GCF_042477335.2. Taxonomy (NCBI): domain Eukaryota; kingdom Metazoa; phylum Chordata; class Mammalia; order Artiodactyla; family Bovidae; genus Ovis; species Ovis canadensis. The sequence goes on from NC_091248.1 coordinate 135,472,505, forward strand.
ATCACACGCATACCCGCACACACACCCCGCCTGCACACTGCGCACACACACATCCACCCAGACACACGCACACCCAGCCCGGCGTCACACGCCACACACCACACCCTCCCCCCCTCCCCTCCCCCCTCCCCTCCCCCCTCCCCTCCCCCCACACTGCGTTGTCCTTGGCCTGGCTGTGACTGTCCCCCCCCTCCTCTGTCTCTATCCACACACCACATGCGTAGCCACACTCCACCCCCCCCGCCCCGCCCCAGCGCCGCGCACACACACACACACACACACACACACACACACACACACCCCAGCCCCCATAAACACCCCACGCCCGCACACACCACGCCCCCACACATACCCTGCCCCCCACCTCTCCCGCCCCCCCCCTCCACCACACACACACTGCCTTGTCCTTTGCCTAGCTGTTTCTCCGCGCCACCCACCCCCCCCACCCGCCACACCCGCCACACCCGCCACACCCACAACCACAGGCGCACCCTACACACCACAGGCATACCCGCACACACACCCCGCCTGCACACAGCGCACACACACATCCCGACCCCAGACACCCACACACCCACACACCCCACCCCCCCCCCCCCACACACACACACCCAGCCCGTTCGCACCCCGCTCGCACAGGCCACACACCACACACTCCCCCCTACCCCCTACACACACGCACACTGCGTTGTCCTTTGCCTGGCTGTGTCTCTGGGCCACTGTCTCTGCACGCCCCACCCTCTTCTGGCCACGGCCACGCCCACACCCACAGGCGCATCCCACACGCACACACCCATGGTGCCCACCCGACACACACTCGGCCTCACGTGGAACCTATACACACACCACACACGTTACCCCTCCCCCCCACCCCCCCACCCACCCACCCCCCACACACACCCACGCAGCACCACCTGCGCGTGCCCCAGACGCACCACCACACACCGCCTCCTGCCGGGGTCCAGCCCCGTCGGATCCAAGGAATTCGAAGGCGGGGACGGCGTTGGCGTCCTTGGATAAAGACATATTGAATGACAGAGATAGAGAGAGATTAGAAACGGATCGTGTCGTAGGAAAATCAGTGGAGGAAAAGAGGCTGAATCACTTGGAATTCGGCCAGAGAAACGGGGAGCAAGAAAGAAAGAAGCGACGTGGGGGTATCCGTCTTTCCGGAAACGGATCCGATGTCTTTCGTGGTGGGTTTGCTTCTATCCCTCTTGTGACATATAGGGATGACTACAGAGTCACGTGGGGGCCGGGAGTCCCGACCTTTCTCAAAATCAGGTGCTTTCACATACATGTACGGGGGGGGGGGAAAAAAAAAATGTCTTAGGGATAATGACATCATCTTCTGGCCCTGAGGCCTGCTGACGTGTGATGATCCTTTCTTTCTGATCCCCAAAACACTTACGTGTTCCGAGGGTGTTTTTTCTTAAACCGGGCACCACCCTCCAGATAAAGTGACATTCCTGTAGGGTGAGGGTGTCGTGAGTTCCAATCAAGAAAGGAACCGATTGAACCCCAAAGTTCACATGAGTCGTCTGAAAGGTGAATACTTATTTCCCCTAGATGCTAGTGATATTCACGATAAGGGCAGGGAACATGGAGATGGAGCAGCAACCATCAGCCCAACACATGAAAATCCTTTCCCCAATGTTGCCCTGAAGGTCTATTTAGTCTTCAGAGAGTGATCGAGTGACATGTTGACATAGCAAGGACCCAGGGATGGGTCGCAAAGGGCAGGGATCGATTCCCAAAGAGAACGTTCCTTCACTCAAAACGTCTAGGATTGCTCCCCTTCAAGACGACTCTCTTTCCTTTTCTACATTCCAACGACATGGATTCATCTATTCCCAGGTGCCTAAGGATATGGAGGCCTGGCGGCCATCACGGACTCGACCGTGAGAAAAGCCCTGTGCTCGCGAAGACTCTCCAGAGACTCCCAGACTCTCTGTGCTGTTTACGGTGGAGAGGGAGCCGACGCTCGTGTGCGTCGTGGCGGGAGGGTGGGTGACCCTGTCACGCGAGCTAGTCTGTCAGCAGAGAGGTTTGACCCGAGACGGCCTTGTCACACCCAGGGCCGGGAGTGAGCCGTCAGGATCGGCCCGACGCGTGAAACACCCTTCACCCACGTCATTCCTGACCAACCCACTAGACTCATCATTTCTAGGTAGACGCTGGCTTTGGGGGTAGATGCTCGGGAACGGGGGGTTTCCTGAGGCTTGATCACGCCTTTGCGAGTGCCAAGCCTCCTTCCTCGCGGCCTTCGCCGTGGTGGGCGGAGTTCCTCGCGCTGGCCCCCGACGGCCTCCCCCCACCCCCTCCGCCCCCACTGTGTGCGTCCCTGTCCCTCTCTTTCTCTTTCCCTTCCTCGCCGTCCCTCTGCCCCTCCCTCCCCTGCCTCCCCCCTTCCCAGGACAGGGTGCCTTTCGGATGAGTCTGCCTGTTGTGCGGACACCCTTGACGTGACGATGGCTACGGTCTGACCTGTCACGCCTGTCACCTGGGGCGGCGGGGTGGGGTGGTGGTCAGACAGGCTTGGGACGCTAGGGATAGCTTTCTCTGTGGAAGGTGGAAGCCTCCCTTCCGTCCCTCGCTGCAGACAAGCAAACGGACCGCAACGGAAAGCGATCTCTACGGATTGACACGCCACCCACTTCACCGAGCAGATCGTAGGAGCCTTCACCCAGAGCTCTTGCGAAATTCTTCAGAACGGGGGTCAGTCTTCCAGTCCCCCGCCATCATCAGGCGAGGTGTAGAGAACCGATGGGAAAGCGTGAGGAATGACTTCTTGCGTGGGGTTGGGTGAACTGAGGAATAGGATGCGAAAGTGCATGCCTGACTTCTTGAGGAAAAAAGGATTGGGGGCGGGGAGGAGCAGGCGGTCCACTTAGGAGGTCGGGTTGAACGTGTACACATACACTGTACGTCAGAACGATCCACGAGCACCAGGATCCTATGCCAGCACGGGAAAGTAGACGTATGACTTTGCAGGAACCTCTGAGGGAAAAGAATCTGAACACCTGAAACGAGCATGACTTTGTAACGCCCCTCCCCGCGCCCCCCTCCCTCCCACCGCCCCCCGACTTCCTTTCTGCCATCAGGGTGGTGTCCTGTGCGTATCTGAGGGGACTGATATTTCTCCCGGCGATCTTGACTCCAGCTCGCGCTTCATCCAGCCCAGCGTTTCTCATGATGTGTACTCAGCCTGTAGGTTACATAAGCAGGGTGGCGATAGACAGCCTTGATGGACTCCTTTCCCTATTTGGAACCAGCCTGTTGGGTTTCCATGTCTAGTTCTAACTGTAGCTTCCTGACCTGCAGAAATACAGATTCCTCCTTTTTTTTTTTTTTTTAAATTCCCTAACCTGGGTGAAAAGCGACAGAGACAGAGAGAAGACAGATGGAGGGACGGACGGACGGACGGACGGACGGACGGGCGGGCGGGCGGGCGGGCGGGCGGGCGGGCGGACGGGCGGGCGGGCGGACGGGCGGGCGGGAAAAAGACAGAAAGAAAAATAAAATAATGAAAGGACCTATACCGTTCCACCTGTTGCTTTCCAGATACAAAGAGAACACAGAGGACCGAAAGGACACAATGTGGAAACTGTGAATTTGGAAAGACGGACGTCCCCTTGGTCCCTTCGTACAACACCCCTGTCGGCAGAAGGCAATCCTTTCCCTTTTTCTCTCGATCTGGTCCTTCCAGACTTCGGAAACTCTCAGTGGAGGATTCTTATCTCCTTGGCGATCGTGATCGCCACGGGTTCCTTAGGGGCCCAGAGGGTCTTTCTGAGAAACGCGGGGACGCACTCCTGGAGACCCGGCTTCCGTCCCTGGGCCAGGAAGGCCTCCTGGAGAAGGACATGGCAACCCGCTCCAGGACCCGACCCTGACGTCTAGAAATCAGCCTCCTAGACTGCCTCTCCCTGCGCCGACTGGTGTCTCGAATCCGCTCCAGGGATGCACCTGTGTGTTTCCTTGGTTTCCCTACAAGTGCCTCTGAGGGGAAAGAAAATCCCCGATGGCTTGCACCCCAGGCCTGCTTTCCCGGACCCGTCCATCGACATCACGGCCTCCTGTAGAGGAGATACGATCGCCGACTCACTGAACGGAGGATCTGTGCTCAGAAACTCTTTCCAAGACATGGAGGCCCTACTAACGAACCTATTTCATCCTTCCCTCCTTCTGGGTTTGTTTTTTTCTTTTTCTTTTTCTTTTTTTCCTTTCTTTCCTTTTTCTCCCCGTTCCTCTCACGTCCGTGCACACGCATACGCACACGCACAACGTGCTGTCTCTCACGGACACGTGGACGCGCACGCGCTCACGCACACAGACACCAGCTCAGCTGTTCCTAGGTTCCAGGCGAGTGACAGAGGAGGGGAAACTGCGAGGGTTCGGACGGAGTAGGCCGCCGTCCCCACCCCACTCCAGCCCACCGCACGTGAACCTCCGTGCCCGATGGAGTGTTTTGGATTCGAGGGACTACAGAGCCGGCCGGCGCCAGAGGAACGCTCTGCCCCTCCCTCCTTTTCTGTCTCTCTGAAGGCTGAAAGAGATGGGAAGACCAGACCGCCTGACCTGCCTCTTGAGAAATCCGTATGCAGGTCGGGAAGCAACAGTGGGAACTGGACATGGACCGACAGACTGGGTTCCAGATTGGGAAAGGAGGACGTCAAGGCTGTATATTGTCACCCTGCTTATTTCACTTCTATGCAGAGGACATCGTGAGAAACGCTGGACTGGAAGACACGCAAGCTGGACTCAAGATGGCCGGGAGAAATAGCGATCCCCTCAGATATGCAGATGACACCACCCTTATGGCAGCAAGGGAAGAGGGGCTAAAAAGCCTCTTGAGGAAAGGGAAAGAGGAGAGTGAACACGTTGGCCTAAAGCTCCACATTCAGAAAACGAAGATCATGGCATGCGGTCCCATCGTGTCGTGGGAAAGAGATGGGGAACCGGTGGAAACAGGGTCAGACTTTATTTTTGGGGGCTCCAGAATCACTGCAGAGGGTGACTGTAGCCATGACGTTCAAAGACGCGGACTCCTGGGAAGAAAAGGGATGACCAACCTAGATAGCATCTTCCAAAGCAGTGACGTGACTTTGCCGACTAAGGTCCGTCTAGTCAAGGCTATGGTTTTTCCTTGCTCGTGGATGGATGTGAGAGCTGGACTGTGAAGGAGGCTGAGCGCCGAAGAATGGATGCTTGTGAACTGTGGTGTTGGAGAAGACTCTCGAGAGTCCCTTGGACTGCAAGGAGATCCAACCAGTCCATTCTGAAGGAGATCAGCCCTGGGATTTCTTTGGAAGGAATGAGGCGGAAGCGGAAACTCCAGTACTTTGGCCACCTCATGAGAAGAGGGGACTCGTTGGAAACAAACTCGGATGCTGGGAGGGATGGGGCGCAGGAGGAGAAGGGGACGGCCGAGGATGAGATGGCTGGATGGCATCACGGACTCGATGGACGTGAGTCTGAGTGAACTCCGGGAGATGGGGATGAACAGGGAGGCCTGGCGTGCTGCGATTCATGGGGTCGCAAAGAGTCGGACACGACTGAGCGACTGAACGGAACGGAACTGGAGGCAGGCAGGAATGAAAACCTCCTCCCACGGAGGGGAAGCTGTCAAGTGACGATGGCTGCCTCGACGCACGTCCACGATCCTCGCACGCATGAGCGGGGTTTCCTGGGTGACAAAACAGGAGGAGACTCCTTTGGCCTGACACGAGGCGAGTGTGTCCCTCGGCCACCCTCCCCACCCCCCAGCCCCCTTCCTCCGCACGGTGCCGAAAGGGGCAGTCTCAAGGTGGAGACATGGAATGGGGGGATGGGGATGGGGATGGGGATGGGGATGGGGATGGGGATGGGGATGGGGATGGGGATGGGGATGGGGATGGGGGGAGGGGTGCGTGGGTGGGGCGGATCACCATTCAATGGAGAGAAGCTCGAGGCGAAGTCAGAGGCTCTGACTTGACTGGAAAGCTTTCTGCATTTGAATGAAGCTATCGGACGAGGCCCTGCAGGGGGAGGGTGGGGGAGGGTGGGGGAGGGTGGCGGTGGGGCCCGCAGACAATAGCCCCTGCCTGCCTGCCGGCCTGCAGGCCGGCCTGCCGGGCTGAGGAGGCCCTCTGGCGGCGGCGGGGTCACGCTCCGGACTCCTGCAGCTCAACTCGATCCCTTCAAGGAAACTCCTGGGGTGACTCCTGTCCAGGGAATCATCCAAATGGGCCTGTTTCTGAAAAAGGCCCGAGTCACAGCTGTGACAGATTCTGTGGATCTCTTGACCCATGGATTGACCTGCACCCTCCCTCCCATCCTGTCAGATCCTTTCGACACGCTTGAAGAGGTCTTTGGCCTCGGCCCAGAAAACAGGCCAAGATAAACAAATACGTTTTGGTCTTTTTCTTTTTTTTTTTTTTTTCTTTTGAACAGGGCGAAAACGATGCATGGCCGTGGATTGGAGAGAAGCCTGCTCCCCTCGCGCGCCTGAAGGCAGGGAGTTCTCAGCGGGACAGAAATGACATTCAGGGGACAGAAATGACATTCAGAAATGAACCGTTTAAACTTGGTGACTATGCCAGAACAAATAGTGACACCAAACTTTGATACAGTGCTGTGATTTCCTTCTGGGAGGTTTCAGACCCCTCTCTATTGACCTTTAAGTCGATCATCAGTGTGTTGTCCGTCTCACTGCGTCAAAGCCCCTGCTCCCATCATAACCTCACTGAGATCTGTGATTTCCACCCAATGGACAGAGTCATCACACGCTTAGCTCCACCCAGCTCGTCACGCAACAGCGTGGACGGGCAAGTGCGTGCGTGGGCGCGTGGGCAGGTGGGTGGGTGGGTGCGTGGCTGGGTGCCTGCGTGCGTGCGTGCGTGCGTGGGTGGGTGGGTGCGTCCGTGCGTGCGTCCCTGCGTCCCTGTGCCTTTCGCCTTTCAGATTATGAACCCCGCCCCCTCACCTCTCCCGCTCCCCCGCCCCCCCCCACTGCCTTGTCCTTTGCCTAGCTGTGTCTCTGTGCCACCCACCCTCCACCACACCCACAACCACAGGCGCACCACACACCACGCGCATACCCGCACACACACCCCGCCTGCACACAGCGCACACACACATCCCGACCCCAGACACATACACACACACACACACACACGCAGCACAGGCCGCACACCACACACTCCCCCCTACCCCCTACACACACACACACACACACACACGCACACACACACACACACACACACACACACACACACACACACTGCGTTGTCCTTTGCCTGGCTGTGTCTCTGGGCCACTGTCTCTGCACGCCCCACCCCCTTCCGGCCACGGCCACGCCCACACCCACAGGCGCATCCCACACGCACACACCCATGGTGCCCACCCGACACACACTCGGCCTCACGTGGAACCTATACACACACCACACACGTTACCCCTCCCACCCACCCCCACCCCCACACACACCCACGCAGCACCACCTGCGCGTGCCCCAGACGCACCACCACACACCGCCTCCTGCCGGGGTCCAGCCCCGTCGGATCCAGGGAATTCGAAGGCGGGGACGGCGTTGGCGTCCTTGGATAAAGACATATTGAATGACAGAGATAGATAGAGAGAGATTAGAAACGGATCGTGTCGTAGGAAAATCAGTGGAGGAAAAGAGGCTGAATCACTTGGAATTCGGCCAGAGAAACGGGGAGCAAGAAAGAAAGAAGCGACGTGGGGGTATCCGTCTTTCCGGAAACGGATCCGATGTCTTTCGTGGTGGGTTTGCTTCTATCCCTCTTGTGACATATAGGGATGACTACAGAGTCACGTGGGGGCCGGGAGTCCCGACCTTTCTCAAAATCAGGTGCTTTCACATACATGTACGGGGGGGGGGAAAAAAAAATGTCTTAGGGATAATGACATCATCTTCTGGCCCTGAGGCCTGCTGACGTGTGATGATCCTTTCTTTCTGATCCCCAAAACACTTACGTGTTCCGAGGGTGTTTTTTCTTAAACCGGGCACCACCCTCCAGATAAAGTGACATTCCTGTAGGGTGAGGGTGTCGTGAGTTCCAATCAAGAAAGGAACCGATTGAACCCCAAAGTTCACATGAGTCGTCTGAAAGGTGAATACTTATTTCCCCTAGATGCTAGTGATATTCACGATAAGGGCAGGGAACATGGAGATGGAGCAGCAACCATCAGCCCAACACATGAAAATCCTTTCCCCAATGTTGCCCTGAAGGTCTATTTAGTCTTCAGAGAGTGATCGAGTGACATGTTGACATAGCAAGGACCCAGGGATGGGTCGCAAAGGGCAGGGATCGATTCCCAAAGAGAACGTTCCTTCACTCAAAACGTCTAGGATTGCTCCCCTTCAAGACGACTCTCTTTCCTTTTCTACATTCCAACGACATGGATTCATCTATTCCCAGGTGCCTAAGGATATGGAGGCCTGGCGGCCATCATGGACTCGACCGTGAGAAAAGCCCTGTGCTCGCGAAGACTCTCCAGAGACTCCCAGACTCTCTGTGCTGTTTACGGTGGAGAGGGAGCCGACGCTCGTGTGCGTCGTGGCGGGAGGGTGGGTGACCCTGTCACGCGAGCTAGTCTGTCAGCAGAGAGGTTTGACCCGAGACGGCCTTGTCACACCCAGGGCCGGGAGTGAGCCGTCAGGATCGGCCCGACGCGTGAAACACCCTTCACCCACGTCATTCCTGACCAACCCACTAGACTCATCATTTCTAGGTAGACGCTGGCTTTGGGGGTAGATGCTCGGGAACGGGGGGTTTCCTGAGGCTTGATCACGCCTTTGCGTGTGCCAAGCCTCCTTCCTCGTGGCCTTTGCCGTGGGCGGAGTTCCTCGCGCTGGCCCCGGCAATTACAAGGAGACATGTTGTGTATAACTGTGTGATACTTTTTGTCTGGAAACTTTTTCAAAACCGTTTACTAAATGGATTGGAGAGAAACCTGCTCCCCTCGCGCGCCTGAAGGCAGGGAGTTCTCAGCGGGACAGAACCTGCCTTCACTTCTCAGGGGGACCGGGACAGTCCCCTCACCCCGTGCACCCCCAACCCCGAGCCCAGTCCCGTCCCCTCCCCTCCCCGCCCCACCCACCCACCCACGCACGCATGCACGCACCCACACACACACACCCACACCCACACCCACACCCACCCACCCACCCACCCACCCACACACACACACACACACACACACACACAGGCGCGCGCGCACGCTCACCCGGACCCGGCTCCCACCCCCATCTCCTCAACCTCACACCCCCCACCCCCACCCCCACCCCACCCCACCCCACCGCTCCCCTCCCCTCCCCGGCGACGAGGGGGGCCCGGGGAGGGATGGCTGTCTCAGCCCTGGTTCTGAGATGTCCTTTGGGGAACCGCTCTAGGCCGAGACGCCAGCTTGCTGCCCTGCTGCTTGGTGTCCGTCTCCATCAGCCGTGTCCCCGAAAGGCACGTGAGCTCATGGACGACAAAGAGCGCACCCAGAAAACACCAAAGGGTCCTCCTGAACCCAACACGGCCATGTGTATGGATCCACGTAGAGGTCGTGGATCTCCCCATCGGATGCATGAATAGGATCCACACAGACTCGGTTGTGTTTCCGCTTCGATGGGCTGCCCTATCCGGAGAGATCGCGTGGGTCAGCGAGCGAGCAAACACGGAAGGGAACGAACCCAAAACCGCGGCCAAGTCGAGGGAGTGCTGAGCCCGAGGAACTCGCCGATCCCGTGGCATCGTTTGCCATACACAGCCTTTCTCTACGGCAGAGGGAGATGTGGCATGGATCCCCGTGTGGGTCGTCCGTGCCCGAAACCACGCTGCGGAGAGTGGTCGTGTCTCATTCGAATTCTCTCTCAAAAGAGAAACCAGGTCCCATGATGGGATGGTATCTTTGAATGCAAAAGGGGATGACACGTGACAGGAAAATCAAAGTGGAGTCCGCATCGCCAAGAGAGCGCCCCAAAATAGAGAAGGGGAGGGCCATGGAGGAAGAGGTCTGTGTCTCGGTCTGGAAACTCGGAGCACCTCCTGGGGAACAGAGGCCTCCGGATCATCGAAACAGTGTTCCCGACATTCAAGACCCCCTATCACACACACCCTCCCCTTTCCCTACATCACTTGTGACAGTCTATCTACCCTGGAAGAAGAAACAGTTCCTTGTTTGCATGACAGTCCATCATCATTGCTCTCAGGTCGCTTTCCAACCTCACGGAGTTTCAGCTTTCTAAGCCCCCGACTCTTTCCTGGGCAACGTTCCCCCCCGGTTTTTATTCAAACCTGTGTCCCTGCATGGCCATATCGAAGACCCCCAAATAAAGCTTTCTTTTTCTTTCTTTCTTTTCTTTCTTTCTTTCTTTCTTTCTTTCTTTTTTTTTTTTTTGGCGCAGCCGATACTGACTCTTCATGGAAAGACAAGAAAACTAGGTGATTTTATGTGTTTAACTTTCAGGTGTATTGAAATATCATTTCCTTCGTGAAGGACATATGACATCCTTCGTCCTCATGTGTACAGAATGGGGACAAGAGGCACCTGTATGTTGCCAAAGAAGAATGACCACCCAAGCGGTAGCTCATAGCTTTCTCACAAGCCACACAGATCATGACTGGATGTGAAAGAGAGGGAAGTCACTCGGTCGTGTTCGACTCTTTGCGACCCCACGGACTGTAGCCTACCAGGCTCCTCCATCCGTGGACAGTTCCAGGCAAGAATCCTAGAGTGGGTTGCCATTTCCTTCTGCCATTGGACGGGAGGAGAATGATTCATGTCCACTGTCATGGCAACTTTCTCAGATGATCATGCTGCTGCTGCTGCTGCTGCTGCTGCTGCTGCTGCTGCTGCTGCTGCTGCTGCTGCTGCTGCTGCTGCTGCTGCTGCTGCTGCTGCGTTGCTTTGGTCGTGTCCGAATCTGTCCGACCCCACAGACAGTAGCGCACTGGGCACCCCCGTCCCTGGGATTCTCCAGGCAAGAACACTGCAGTGGGTTGCCATGTCCGCCTCCAAGGCGTGAAAGTGAAAAGTGCAAGGGAAGTCGCTCAGTCGTGTCCGACTGTGAGCGACCCCCGTGGACTGCGGCCCACCAGGCTCCTCCCGTCCATGGGATTTTCCGGGCAAGAGGACTGCAGTGGGGCGCCATGGCCTTCTCTGAATAGTACCATACTATAATAATCATGCTGTTCCTTAGAATCACCGTGCTCTTTGTGACGTATACAGTATAGATGTACCTTATCCGTGAAGTCGTTTTTTGTTTTTTTCTTTCCCCCTTACATCAATGCAATATCTTCCCATTTCTCCCTCCCCCAGCCGTTCTGTGATGACCGTCTTCTTTCTTTCTTTCATTCTTTCTTTCTTTTTTGATGGCCATCCATGGCATGTAAGTGGCATGAGAAAGTCTTTTTCTTTCTCTACCTGACTGATTCATTTGGCATCACGCCCTAAGTCACATCCATGCTGTCACCAGACAAGAATGGGTTCGTTCCTGTGGCTCCATGGGACATCTGTTTCTACCTATCGATCGATCTCTATCTGGATCGTGTGTCTTCTTTCCCTCTTCTTCCCTTGATGGACACTCGGGCTGTTTCCCTCTCTTGACCCGTGTGACGGATGCTGCCGTGGACATGGGAGGAGTGCAGATCTCTCTCTGAGATTTAGATTCCGTGTCTCTTTTCTTGAGATGTCTACCCAGAAGTGAGAGTGCTGGAAAGATCGATCACGTCTCGACCACGACTCTTTTCGAAGTCCTCCTGAGGGGATCCAGGGAATGAGCCATTCTTTTCCAATAGACGCCGTTGGAATACCAGTGCGACCGCACACGTCTTAGGGAAGACGGCGCGAACGCGATGGTGCCCGAGGGTGTGGCCGCAGGACGACTCCCCGGTGCCAGCTTTCCACGTCCACAAGCCCCCCGCGGTCGTCGGCAAGTCGTCCCATCCACACGGAGCCACGGTTTTCGTGGGCCGGGGTGGCCTGGGTGCCAGTCGATCCCCAGAGGAATGGAGCGATGACAGACTCCTTGGGGAACAGAGCAGAGAGACGTGGAATTCTTTCCACGAGACGAGTGCGGTGAGAAGAGAACGATGTGAAGTGGTGCCTGGGGAGCCAGAAAGAGTCGCCACAGGAAGGAAAACAGGTCAGACGAGAGGGGAGAAGGGTTCCAAGTGAGCGGAGCACAGCGGGGGAGACGGGCCCAGAAGATGCGAGCAGATGCTGGGGGCACGGCACGCCTGGACCCGTGAGCCCGCAGGGAGCCGAGAGGGATGGCCGTCCGCTGTCTGCAGGTCCGCGTGGGCCGATCTCCAGAGCCCGGACCGGGAAGGACTTCTTCACGAGAACAGGCACGCTCACGGTCCCCACGGGTCACGTCTCCACTGGGCTCTCAGCACTGGAGGGAGAGCTTCCCACACTTCCGATGGCACGGGGAGCTGCGGTTTCTTGATCTCATCTACCGCAGAGTCAGCGAGCTTCCCGAGGGATAGGATAGGACGAGGTATCGGCCGACGGCATCCCGTCCTAGACCCCGTACTGCTTTAAAACCATGGGGCGTCTCTGATTTCTGTGGGGGTGTGCTGTGTCTTCACTGCTGTGCCAGCCGTGCTCTCTCCGTGGAGGAGGGGGCCGCCCTGCGGTTGTGTGTCTGGGCTTCTCGTGGCTGTGGTTCCTCTTGGGGAGCGCGGGCACTGGGGCACGTGGGCTTCGGTGGCCGCTGGGTGTGGGCTCAGCGCTCGCAGTGGCCAGGATCCAGAGCACGGATTCCATCGGCGAGGCCTATGGGCTTCGTGGCTCTGTAGCACGTGGGATCTTCCCTGGCCGGGGATGAAACCCGTGTTTCCTGCGTGGGCACGGGATGGTTTCCTACGGAGCCGCCGGGGAAGCCCCCGTCCCAAACTCGAGATGGATATCCTGACGTCCCCCGCTTGGGATGGGAGAGTTTCTGAACGATCAGGCCCGGAGAAGGGATTGCATCGTGACGGCTTGACCTTCGTGTCTCACAAACCGGCACTCTTGCTGCTTCTTGAAGCGTCCTAGAGAAGAAGACATCGGATTCCACAGGAGATCAGCTCCTTTGACTAGCGTTGGCACGACGGCCACCACAAGGGGGACGGAGAAACACAACAGTTGGTTTCTTTTGGACGATGAGCCCCCCTCTGTGTGTGTGTGTGTGTGTGTGTGTGTGTGTGTGTGTGTGTGAGAGAGAGAGAGAGAGAGAGAGAGAGAGAGCGAGAGAGAGAGAGAGAGAGAGAGAGAGAGGGAGAGAGAGAGAGAGAGAGAGATGCCTTCGTGGTTCTAAAGCAAGAAGCACTGAGGAGTGAAGACATTCTTGAACTCACATAGTTTCCTTCATTTCAGTCGTGATGGTCCAGTGATTTTGGAGGACGACATGGAATGTTTCAGGGTAGATGCTTTTAGAAGGCTGTGAAGGGACTTCCCTGCCTGGTGGTCCAGTGGTGAAGGATCCACCTGCCGAGGAGGCAGGGGGACAGGGTGTTTTCCACCGAACCCCTGATCCGGGACGATGCCACAGGGCTCCGGGCAGGTTCGACACACACCTGCAGAACGGACGGTGCCAGGCGTGAAGGCGAGGGCCCACGGCCCGGGGACCCTGGACGAGGATGACTGACGCGGACGGACACTGCCGTCTCCGTCTCCGTGGAGGTGGGTTGTGGCCAGCACGCTCCTCTGGGGCAGGCTGTTCCTAGGACCGTTGGGGAGCGTGCGCGTGCATGGGAGGAGCAGGGGACCTGAGGGAACTCTCTATCCTCTCTGCTCCACGGGGTCCCCGGAACCCTCATCTGCTCAAAGAGAGGATTCGTCCCGTGGAAAGACAGACCCACACGCGAGTGAACCTCATTTCTGGTTCCCTTGGCTTCTGAAAGCGTGACGGTCAGGTGCATGCAACTCTCTGGCTTTCTGTTCTTCCCGAGATCCCGGCCTGCTCACTGGAAGGACACGAGGAGCCGGATGAGATCTCCCTCTGCACGGCGGTGGCTCCAGCGTGCGCACGTTTCGGTGGCTACGGCTTGTGGAAGCCGAAGCCCCGGTGTGACAGACGCCTGTTTCCACGACGGGTGAACAGTTCTCAGTGCGGGAAGCCCAATCCTTGCCCCTGCCTGTTCGATCTGCAGGGCCTCTGCAAAGGACACACGTGCCCGATCTCATGACCGATCCCCTTTTCGGAGCCAGCCCGGGGCGTCGTCTGTTTCCCGGGCCACAGGCACACACTGGCACTGGGGAGTTGTGTCGTTCCTCCTCCTCGTCCTCCTGCTCCTCCTCCTCGTCCTCGTCCTCCTCCTCCTCTCTGCCCCCACCCTTCCCCCCGCATGCAGGCTCCCCCACACCCCCGCCTGGCCCCGGCCCGTCCGGGTCTCCCCCACCCGCAGAAAAGGCCAGGAAACACATGGTCCCAGGACGACGCAGTCGAGAGAGAGCCAGTGGCAGTCCACTGGGATGCGGGGAGGAGACGCCTGAGCATACCTAGGCCAACACTGCCACCGTGTGGGGTGAGAGGCCGGTGCGAGGAGAGCTCAAGAGTTCAGAGGAGGAGGAAGAGGAGCAGGAGGGAGAGAGGGAGGCGGGGGTGGAGGGGAGGGCCAGGCTGAAGCTGTCTCGGGGCGATGACGTGGAAGAAAACGTTCCCCTTCAGAAGGGCGCTCCGAAGAGAGGAAGAGAGCGTTCCGGCGGGACCTTGAGAGCACCTTCAAGCTGGGAGCGGAGCGGAGCGGAGCGGGGCGGGGTGGGGTGGGGGAGGGAATCGTCCAGACGTAGGAAAGACACCAGGCGCAGAAGGCGAGACCGATTCTTGACCAAAGGGAATCGGATGCTTTTCTGTCCATGTGTTCCATCCTCAGACTCTCATGGGAATCCAGCCAGCCAGCCAGCCAGCCAGCCAGCCAGCCACGATCGTGTCGCTCCTTTTCTGTTCTCTACGTGTTTCATGGCGAGCGAGTGAGAGAGTCTTTCGATGGTTTGCTAGGATGTGTGAATGTCGTGGCACCATGGTACTTGTCAGCGGTGGATGAACAGAACGGCTTCAGCTTTCAGGGTGATCCTGAACTCCCACGCCAAGGGAGGCCTGTGTGTCCCTGTGTGCTGGAGGACACCGTGCTACCCACATCTTGATCTTGGACTGAACACAACCACCGTGGGGAGGGTGTTCGTGGGTTGGCTTCCTTTCCTTTCCCTATGGCACTCACCTGACCGTCCTGTCCACTCTTTGGATCCTTGATCTCCCCCTCGCCCTCGAGGCCATCGGTCCTTTTCTTTCTCCTCCTCCTGCTCCCCGTCCTCCTACTCACCCTAGTTTCTCGCCCCGCCTCCCCACTCCCCGCCCCTCCACACACACACACACACACACACACACACACACACACACACACACACACACGCAAGTCCCGCTCTTCTCAAATGGACCTCTCGCTGACGGCCGACGTTTCCTTTCGCCTTCTTTCCTTCCTCCCGTCCTGCTTCCTTTCCCTTGTGTGTGTGTGTGTGTGTGTGTGTGTGTGTGTTTTGTTCCCCCGTTCCTTTTCAGCTGCACCGACGATGTTTTCGAGTGCAGCGCATGACACAGAGATCACCAGGATGCATCTAGTGAGGGACCGTCCGTCACCACTCGGTGTCACGGCGGACGACGTTTGGTGTCGCGACGTGCCCGTGACGCCTGGATTCCCTAAGGGGCAGGTCGCCCCGCTTCCTCTGTCTCCCTCACCAGGGGCGCTCGTTCACTCGTTCTCTCCCCCACCCCGCCCCCCGCCACCGTTTCCCCCGCTCCCTCCTCTGGCCACCCCTCATGTGTTCCGCGGTGGTCTCTTAGGAGCCTGTTTCTCTTGGGTTCTGTTGTGTTCACGGTGTCTCGTTTGGTAGGTACTGCATGGAAACGACGGCTCTGAGGTATTTCATTCAGCATCATCCCCTCTAAAGGTCTCTCCGAGTTCCTGCAGACTGTGAGATTTCATTCCCTTCGGGTGGTTGAGTCCCATTCCTCTGTGTGTGTGTGTGTGTGTGTGTGTGTGTGTGTGTGTGTGTGTGTGTGTGTGTGTGTGAGTGAATGAATAGATACAGGCGTAGGCACACAGACAGAGAGCTCTCTCCTTCTGTGTGTATGGATGTCTACCTAGGTATGGGGGGTCGATCCCACACATACACACGTCCGTATCTTCTTTGTCCCCTCCGTGGGCACTCCGTGGAGTGGCTGGGTTGGGTCGAAGGGGGACTCTTTGGTGGAGTGTTCCGAGGGAATCACAGGACTCTTTTCCCTAGGGATGTGGTTTCTCTCTCTGGGAGGCCCCAGGGGATGAGATGTGATCTCTCTGAGTCCGCCCACATGTTCCTCAGCGGCAGAAAAGGCGCGTTCGATCGATCAGGAGCCACTGTCTTCTGATGTGTCCAACTTGCTGTCGCGATGGCGATTCCAGCTCCTGGGCCTTTCCCCTCCGAAGGAGAAGGATCAATGTCCAGATGAACGCCCCGGGGTGCTTCCGTGAGCCCGCCCCCACCCCCAGCAGCCCCAGCCCAGCCCAGCCCAGCCCTGCCGCTGATTTGTTGTCTCCCCTGTGCTTCTGGGTGTCTGTCTGTTCTCCCTTTCTTTGGAAGGAAGGTGTCTGCTCGGGGCCCCCTGCCTGCCCACTTCGCTCATCGGGGGTTGTTTCCCTTTTGGAGGCTGAGTTGTCTGACGCCTCGATCAGTTTTGGACAGAAAAGCCCCTTTTGCAAGATGCTTGCGCTTTCCCCGTGTATACCCCCCCCCCCCCCCCCACACACACGGATGTGTGTTTCCGTCCGTGTGTGTCTGTGAGTATCTATATGTACATAGATACACCCATAGATACTCACACGCGCGCACGTAGACATCGACACAGACACGTGGGTATCTGTGCACTTAGGCACGTGTACACGGACTTCTATGGACGTGTGCGGATACACACGCACGTTCGCATATGCGTTTCCGTGTGTGCGCATCTATGCACATGCATCTGCGTGTAGGCACTCTGGACGCCCCCGGGCGCCTGTATGTGCGTACGTGCACGCACGTCTACTTATATAGACGTGTGCGTATCCCGACACATACACACTCGGACGTCTGTGTGGACCTCCAGACGCGATCCGTAGACGTCTCTGGATGTGTCCGTATGCGCGTATGCATGTGTGCATACACGTGTGCATACACACACGAGGACAGATGCGCCTATGGAAGCACGCACGCACGTGTACGCGTATACGTGCACCCACACCTGTGCGTATACATCACACGTATACACACGTGTGCATCTGTACGCGTGGACACGTCCGCCTTGATTTGTACGTATGTGTCTATGGATCCCGACGTATCTGCACATATGAGCATGTGTATCCGTACCTGTGTATATCCGCGTACGTCTGCGTATATATGCCTGAGTCTACGTGTATACACGCAAGCATACACGCACAGTAGAAACGCCTAGGCACACACGGGCGCACACAGACACATGCGTGTTTGTGAGCATGCCCTTCGAACGTGTTTGTCCATACCCATGGGTGCGCGTATATATAGGCGCGAATATGCGTGCGTATACATATGGACGCGCGGATACACACATGTGTATGCGTTCTCTCTCCCCCTCCCCCTCCCCCTCCCCCTCCCCCTCCCCCTCCTCCTCCTCCTCTCCCTCTCCCTCTCTCTGACTTTTAAGCACCCGGAGCCCTTCTATGACTTGACTTTCCTGCCTGGTGGTTTTGTTTCGTTTCCTTTCTGATCGACTTCACAAAGTTATTTATTCATTTAACTGGCTGTTGTCATGGAACACGGGGTTTATGGAGTGGATCCCTATTGACTCGGTCCGGTCCTCCTCACCTCCACGCCCCTCAGCCGCCCCACCCCCCACCCCCGCCCCCGCCCCCGCCCCCGCCCCCCAGCCCCACCCCCCACCCCCGCCCCTCCCAACCCCCACCCCCGCAGCCCTGCCACCCCAGACCTCCCGCCCGCCCTCCCGCCTGCCTGCCATTCTGGTGTTTGTGGCCAGTTCAGTTATTTTGAAATCCATGTTCTCCTGACCTCAAGTGCACTTTCCCCACCCACCGGCGCCTGCTTGGGTTTGTTGTCTTCGGACTTTGTCACGGTCTCTACCCAGGTTGAGTTGTGTCTTCTCTTGGTGGGGGTTCCGAGTGTGTCTCCTCCTTTTCCTTTCTTGCTCCTGGGCTTGCTTGTCTGCGTCTGCTTTCCAAAGTCCTGCTTTGTTCTCCGAGCAGCGCTCGCCTTGGTTTCGCTTTGCCGGCCCCTCCCTCCCTCCCTCTCTTTCGGGGGAGGGGGGGCCGGGGGAGTCTGCGATGCCGCTCGCTGGTGCCCCTCTCTCCGCCGACCCCGCCCCGAGCCCCCACCGCCCGCCGGCGTCTCCGTGGAATGTCCCCCCAGCACCCCGGAATCGCGTGGGGGAGTGAGTCTCCTTCGTGGCAGCCTCCTGAGGAGATCCTTCCCAGCGTGTCTCCCTTCCTCTGCGGCCGGGGTCGCGTCGCGTCGCGTCGCTCGGCGGCGGAGGCTCCGGGCCGAGCTCGGGCGTTTGGGCGGCCGGCGCGGTGGCGTCCCCGGCGGCCGGCGACAGCCACCCGTCCTCGGGACGTTCGAGTCGCTTGTCGGGAGCCACCTGGCGGCCGCTTGTATATTGTCCCTCCCTTCTGGAGCTTCGGCGAGGCCTCCTTCAGGAGGATTGTGACTCAGCCTCTGGGCCCGAGGCAGAGCTCTCAGACACCGGCGACGCTGGCGGCGACAGTCCCGGTGGCGCCGAGGCCTAGGGACAGTCCTGCTGTCGCCGGAGATTGGTTCTCTAGGTTTCTGAGGAGGGTGACCGTCGCGGCGCACCGCAGCCGGCTTGCGGGGCGGCCTGACCGGGTCGACCAGCATCTCCCCGTGCCCCTGCGGCCGCGGAGACGGACCGCCCGGACCCTACCTGGGCCGGGCCGCCGCGGTGGGCAGGGAGAGGGTCTTCCCTGCCCGGAGCGCCTGGACTCGGGCTCGGCGGTCCGGACTCCTCCTGGGCCGCCCTCAGGAGCGTGTGCTTCGCCCTCGGCCCCGCTCCGGAGGTGGGGACCGGCCCGGACGGTGGCTTGGAGGTCGCCGGAGGGCGCGCCTGGGTCCGGGCCCTCGGGTCCTTCCTGCCCGAGGTGTTTTCCGCGTCGCGCTCCGGAGGTGGGGACCCGAGGGTTGACCGGGGGAGGCGCGTGTGCGGTCCCCCCCGTGGGGTCCGGTCGCCCGAGGCGTCTCCCGGCACCCATGCTTTCTCTTTGTCAAAGTCCTGACGGGTCCGGAGACGTGGATGGACCGGACCCTGCTTCCGCGGGTGGCCGGGGAGGGCGCGCTCGACCCTCCGGCGTGCCCTGGTGGGTCTCGGTCGTCGGACGCGACTTTGGCTCACCCCTCTCCGACTCCCTGAATCCCAGTCAGTCGGGAGGTGGGGACCGGCTCGGGCCGTCCTGGGTGCCCCGTCTAGGACGGTCTGGGCCCCGGGCGCGGTCCCTGGTCGGGGCCCGCTCGTCTCGTGGGAAGCGCCTCGCTGACGGGTCTGTCTTCTGTGTTCCTTTTGCACATCGAAGCCAAATCCCCGTCCGGAGACACGGACGGGCCGGTCCCCCTACCCGCGTGGGTGAAGCGGGGAGGGCGTCCTCGGCCAGCTCCCCCTCTCTCGGTGTCCGCGCCCCCACCCCCACCCCTTTTGCCACCACGCGCCCCTCCCCCCCCCCGGTCGACCAGATGACCCCCCGCCTGCCCCCCGCCGCCCCCCCGCCCCCCCCGCCCCCCCCCCCCCCCCCGAGAGCTCGGGGCCTGGTGTGTATGGGGCAGTGTTGGGGACAGGTGGCCGGGACAAGGTTCCGGGGGCCCTCCCTGCGAGTCGTAGATGGGCTCCTCTGTCGCCTGCTGTCATTTCGTCGCCCTTAATAGGCCTTTTTTGCCACCAGGTAAGTGCTGACACGGTCTCCTTTGGTGTTTGCCACCGAGGACTGTGGGTCTCTAGACGCACGCGGGGCTCTGGGCTTCTGGGCCGCCAGCTGGTGCCCGGTTCGTCCCTTGCCGCTGGAGCCGCCCGCCTGGGCCTGTGCGCCGGCTCCTGTGTGGTGTCGTCTGGCTGACCCGACCCACGGTGCCACCTCCGGTCTCTGGGCGACCCGAGGGTGGCGGGGCGAGGTGGCGCGGGTCTTCTACCCTGGGCGCCCCTCGCCCCCGCTGTGGGCACCTGGGGGCGGCTGGGACGACCCCCGCCCTGTGGGCTCCGTGTCAGGTGTTCTCCTCTTGGGGTCGTTGGCCGCTCTCGCCTGAGGCGAGGTGGGGGGGGATGGAGGTTGCCGGCGAGGCTTAAAACGGGCCCCTCTGGTGACTGTCCTCGCCGTGCCTCCCCCCGCCCCACCTTGGCTCCACGGATCGATGTGGTGTGGTCGTGTTCTCCCGGGCCGAGCCTAAGCCGTGCCAGACGAGGGACGGGCGTTCCCAGTGAGCGTGTCCGCTCTTCTCGGTCTGTCCGCGGGGCCCCTCGCTTGTCTTCCCCCCCGCTGCCCATCAGGGAGGGTGAGGAAGGCAGGGGTTGGGTGTGTGGCCTCTGGCCCTGATCTTCGGTCTCCTGCTGTCCCTTGCCTCGGGGCGTCAGTGGGCGCCGTTGGTCTTCTGACACAGCAGATTGCTCCCGCTTCGCCTTCTCGGCGTGTGCCCGGCGAGCGGCCCTCCCTGTGGCGGGGAGGGCTGTGCCGCCGCCGCCGCGCTGCGCGCCCCACGCGGGTGTGCGAGCGTGCCTCGTGTGACCCTCGACGGTGCCCCTGGAGCGCTCCAGGTCGTCCCTCAGGTGCCTGAGGCCGAGCGGTGGTGTCGTTTCCCTCAACCCGGTGTCCCCCTCGGGTCCCCGCCACGGTGGCGTGGGTGTCCCGAGAGTGGCTCTCTTTTTTGGGGGGGGTCGAGGCGGTAGGGAGAGGCGTGCCTGTTCCCCTCGTCGTGGAGGCCTTGGTGGATGAGGCCTTGCGGGGGGGCGGGACGCGCGGGCTCTGCTCTGGCCCTGACCGCG
This sequence comes from Ovis canadensis, assembly GCF_042477335.2. NCBI lineage: Eukaryota > Metazoa > Chordata > Mammalia > Artiodactyla > Bovidae > Ovis > Ovis canadensis. Next base: position 135,493,533 of record NC_091248.1, read on the forward strand.
CACACGCTCGTGTGTGGCGGTCCGCTTCCCTGTACCGCAGACCCCTCCCGCCCAGCTGAGGCCTGGTGGCTGGCGGAGCGCCTCCGTGGGCCCGAAGGTGAGACGGTCCGGGGGAGGGACGGCGCGCCCTCGGTGAGAACGCCTTCTCTAGCGATCCGAGAGGGAGCCTTGGGGTACCGGAGCCCCCAGCCGCTGCCCCTCCCGAGTGCGCAGTGGCCACCGTGGCGACTGCCAGAGCACGTGGGCAGAGCAGAACTCCCCCGCCCTCCGTGGGAGGGGAGGGAGTTGGGTGCGCCGGCCCCGCGGTGGGGCCGTGTGCCGCTCGTTGCCTACCGCGGCCCGCGCCTCCCCCCTCCGCGTCGGGGGAGGGTCCCGCTGGGCCCCGCCGGGCGTCCGGCAGGTGGGGGGCCGTGTGCGTGCGGCCGGCCCCCGTGGTGTGAGCCCTGGGGGAAGGGGGGCTGTGTCGGGGCGCGACGCCCGGTCGGCCTCGGCTTCCCCGGCCCCGCCAGCTGGTGGTGAGGAGGGGCCCGTCGCGCCCGCCCTCGCCCCCTGAGCCGCAGCTGGTGGCGGCGTGCGGTCACGGTCCGGGCCGCCTCGCTCGAGAGCGTCGTCCCCGGGATGTCGCGCCTCGGGGTTCAGACTCAGATGGAAAGACGGATCCGTCGCGGATGGATGGCGGAAGACGGGTGGACGGCTCGCCGGCCGTGGCGGCGGGGCCGGGTCGTGGGCCACGCTCCGGGGATGGCCGGGGCCGGCCGGCGCCCCAGGCGTCGCGGGACCGCCCTCGCGTGCGGGTGGCGGTGGGATCCCGCGCTGGTGTTCCTGGGGGCCCGGCCGCGCGCCCGGCCTTTGTCGTCTGGTCCTCGGGGCGGCGCCCGCGTCCCTGTCCCGCGGCCCCCGCCGTGCGTGCTTGCCGGCCCCTCCCCGCCGCCGCCGGCCTCGTCCTCGCCCTCGTCCCGCGCGTGCGACCGCCCGCGTTCCCGTCCCCTGTCTGGGCCCGAGCCGGCCTCGCCTCGCCTCACGTGGGTGTCGTCCCCCGGCCTCTGCCGGGCCGGTGGCGTCCCCGGGCGGAGCAGTGCCCTCGGAAGCCCTGAGCGAGGGGGGCGGGGCGGGGAGCCCCGCGCGCGCGAGGGCCGTGGGGGCGGGGGCCGCCGGTGTGCGGCGGGAGAGTGTTCTCCCCGGGCCGGCTGCGGCTCTGGGGGTGGCGGTGGCGGTGGGCGCGAGCCCCGCGAGGGTGGGGGCGCCAGTCCGTCGTCGTCCCGGGTGGTGCCGCGGGACCGCCCCTGTGCCGGGAGGGCCTCTGGCGGTGAGATCCCGCGGTGGGCCCCGGCGGCCGACTCGCGTCCCCTCCGCCGGGTCGCTTTGGGCCGTTCCCCTCGCGGTGGCGCGCGGCCACCCCACCTCCGCCACCGGTTGCGTGGTGTCGGCCCCGCGCGGCCGCATCCCGTCGGTGCCCCTCTCCGTCCGT